>NC_134778.1:65770280-65777780 GCF_046742065.1 Oratosquilla oratoria | reverse complement strand
TGTGGCTTTTGGGGTGAGCAGAATCAGTACGTTAATCTAAGAATCAATATGTAAGCAAGAAAACAAATAATTAAACAGATAAATAAATAAAACGAATAAAAAGGGTAGGAGCGGATTGCTGTAAAAATTGAAATAGAATTGTACACCAAAGTATTCTTTCCGTAGTTTCGCGATCAAGTCTATAGCAGGGTCATTACATTCAACGTTTAACTTTTTTTTTTTAGGAGAACGATACATGACATGAATTTTCCGTGAAATTAGAGATAACAAAAGAAACAACGAGGCACAACAAGAAGAGACAAGAATATAGGAGACACCTAATACCCGTGTGAAGGAGACCACGGATACTGAGCCACCAGACGACGAAAAAAAAAAAAAAGGTGGGGGATGGGGGGCAAGAGAGACGAGGCAATGGGAACCAGCTTCGCGTACTCACACTAAACGACGACTGCGCGGATGTGACGTTCCACGGACTGAGGCCGTCGTCGGCCGGCGTCAGCGTGACGAGGAATGTGGTGGCGCGGGAGGAGGGCGTCAAGGCGAAGAAGGGAGCCAAGCTCGGGTTGTTGGCGGCCGGGGAAGGCGCCGGGTCGTCAGCGGGCACCACGCACGACACGCTCAGCGAGTGCAGACTTCGGGAGGTCACGGTGCACTGCGACGGAGGTGGGGGCTCTCCTGAAGAAGGGAAAAGAAAGAGAGAGAGAAAAATAAGAGGATTTGCACCCTTCATTAAGAGAGAGAGAGAGAGAGAGAGAGAGAGAGAGAGAGAGAGAGAGAGAGAGAGAGAGAGAGAGAGAGAGAGAGAGAGAGAGAGAGAGAGAGAGAGAGAGAGAGAGAGAGAGAGAGAGAGAGAGAGAGAGAGAGAGAGAGAGAGAGAGAGAGAGAGAGAGAGAGAGAGAGAGAGAGAGATGGATGGGACTTTGTTGTGCAGACGTGTGAGTAGGGAAGGCGGTGTTATACTCACCAAGGGGCACTACAAAGTGTTATACTCACCAAGGGGCACTGCAAAGTGTTATACTCACCAAGGGGCACTACAAGGTGTTATACTCACTAACGGGCACTACAAGGTGTTATACTCACCAAGGGGCACTGCAAAGTGTTATACTCACCAAGGGGCACTACAAAGTGTTATACTCACCAAGGGGCACTGCAAAGTGTTACACTTACTAAGGGGTACTACAAGGTGTTATACTCACCAAGGGGAACTACAAATAGGGAAGTCGGTGTTATACTCACCAAGGGGCACTACAAGTAGTGAAGGCGGTGTTATACTCACCAAGGGGCACAAGTAGGCAAAGTCGGTGCTATGTCCACTAAGGGGCACTACAAATAGGGAAGTCGGTGCTATGCTCACTAAGGGGGACCACAAGTAGGCAACGTCGGTGCTATGCTCACTTAGGGCACTACAAATAGGGAAGTCGCTGTTATACTCACCAAGGGGCACTAGAAGTAGTGAGGGCGGTGTCATACTCACTAAGGGGCACTACAAGTAGGCAAAGTCGGTGCTATGCCCACTAAGGGGCACTACAAATAGGGAAGTCGGTGCTATGCTCACTAAGGGGGACCACAAGTAGGCAACGTCGGTGCTATGCTCACTTAGGGCACTACAAATAGGGAAGTCGGTGTTATACTCACCAAGGGGCACTAGAAGTAGTGAGGGCGGTGTCATACTCACCAAGGGGCACTACAAGTAGGCGAAGTCGGTGCTATGCTCACTAAGTGGTACTACAAATAAGGAAGTCGGTGCTATGCTCACTAAAGGGCACTACAAGTTGGCGAAGTCGGTACTATACTCACTAAGGGGCACTACAAATAGGAAAGCTGGTGTTATACTCACCAAGGGGAACTACAAATAAGGAAGTCGGTGTTATACTCACCAAGGGGCACTACGTGGAAGACACAAGGATGGCGCTGGGTGCCTGCTCGGTTGGAAGCCCAGCAGAGCAGTGTCCCATAGTCGGCCGTGGACATGGGCATGTAACTCAGCACGCTGGAAGAAGAAGAAGAAAACATTCGATGAAAAAAAAGGAACTTTGATTCTCGACGGAACGAAAACAAATAATCATGATTCCGAGATAGAAGGTAGTTGTCGTCTGTCACAAAATATGTGAAAAGGAAATGGATATGAGGTTGAAGTTGATAGAGAAGACACAGATCTTTGGGAGCCCTCCGGGGATCGAGTGACAGCCCCCGGGGTCCGCTCCTCCAGATGGAAGCGAGAGTGTTGACAGGTTTTGAAGACGGAGGCAGCAGGAGGACAATCCTCTCCCTGAGATCCGTTTTACATGACAAGCCAGCGTTGGTTCCTACTTAAGAAAGCTGAATACGAACGTTTCATATGACCTCAAATAAAATGAAAATGGAAAATAGCGAAAGAAGAAGAGGAGGAGGAAGAAGAAGAAGAAAAAGAAAAAAAGTAGAAGAAAAGAATATGAAGAAGAAGAAGAAGAAGAAGAAGGTGAAGAAGAAAAATATGAAGAAGAAGAAATAGAAGGTGAAGAAGAAGAAGAGGAAGAAGAAGGTGAAGAGGAGGAGGAAGAAGAAGAAGAAGAAGAAGGTGAAGAAGAAGAAAAAGAAGAAAAAGGTGAAGAGGAAGAAAAGAAAAAGGAGAAGAAGAAGAAGAAGAGGAAGAAGAAGGTGAAGAGGAGGAGGAAGAGGAAGAAGAAGAAGCAGGTGAAGAAGAAGAAGAAGAAGAAGAAGAAGAAGAAGAAGAAGAAGAAGAAGAAGAAGAAGAAGAAGAAGAAGAAGAAGAAGAAGAAGAAGAAGAAGAAGAAGAAGAAGAAGAAGAGGAAGAAGAGGAAGAAGAAGAAGAAAAAGAAAGTAAAAAAGAAGAGGAAGAAGAAGGTGAAGAGGAAGAAGAAGAAGAAGAAGAAGAGGAAGAAGAAGAAGAAGAAGAAGAAGAAGAAGAAGAAGAAGAAGAAGAAGAAGAAGAAGAAGAAAAAGAAAAAGGTGGAGAAGAAGAAAAGAAGAGGAAGATGAAGAAGAAGAGGAATAATATTAAGATAGAAGAAGAAGACAAGAAGAAGAAGGAGAAGAAGAATAATAATAAAACAAAGAAATGCTCAATTTTACTCAACCAGCTTAAAGTCTGGGTTATAAGATTTTGTTTTACTAAGCAAAACTTAAATGTTTTAGAAGACACGTAAAGGGTAAAAGGTATCGGAAAAGACGTTGAGAGACCCAGAAAGTTCTAGAATGCAGGCACCCAGGCCACTACATCCAGCTAGATTTCGTATGAAATCGCAGACAAACATCGAAAGCATAGCCATTATCTTGTGCAGTAAGGGACGAAAACTTGGAGAGTTCATTGCTTGTTGCTGAAGAAACGACTGGCGGGAGATGTCATAGAATATAGAAACGTAGATTCGGAAGCTGGTTCTGAGAACAAGTGAATTTAGCAGACTATGTCACGAAAAAAAAATGATAACCAGATGCTAAGTACTGATGACGTGACGAGACCGAAAAAGAAGAGAAAAACTAGTGAAGGTGTACAAAAAAATAGGATGTATCGACGACATCTGCAATTGGCGCGAAGAAGGAAATCGTCTTTTGTAAATTCGCAGGCGTTATGACGTCATCGGCGTCTTCAAAACAATGGCGACATCCGCCAGTTATTATTTTTTTCTAAGTAATGTTCATTAAGTGGAGGGATTCTCAGTAAAAGTCAAGGAGGTTATTAGAGAGTTGTGAGAATTTGGAAGGCAAAACAACCAGTCAGTGAAGGCCTAAGAAAAGTACTATTATATACCACTTTAATCACATAAAATTCGTACCTTGGGAATTTGTCTTCAAGAGCATAGACTGACGGGCATACTTTATGCAACAATGGCCTTGAGCCCGCTTTTCAAGAACTGGGAAAGGCAAGGAGACACGCCCCCTCCCACCCCCCTACACTCACCCCCCCACCCGCACACACACACCCCGTCAAGACACACTGCGTAATACAAGTTGTGATTTTCATTCCAAATTTATTTATCTTTTTGTAATGTGTCACTTTATATTTTTTTTCTGTTAGCATGAGTGACTGAATGATAGTCGTACTGTCCTAGTTCAAGCTGTTCAAGGTTTGTAGTGTTTCTTGGGCTAAATAGAATCGTCTACATTATTAAGTTAGAAAAATGTTATTTGTAGAAACTGCAAAGTTAAAGTATGACGACCTTTTGGTCGATAAAAAGGCTGAACGAGAAAATAATAATAGATGAATAAGTAAATTAAATAAGATAGAAAAATATAATCTCATCTGAATAAGATCGTTGGGTATCAGACAGAAGGAAATAGGCAAGAATTGGTTTACTAATAGGGTGGTCGACGAATGGAATAAACTTAGTAACCATGTAGTAAGCGCTGAAACTATCAGTTGTTTTAAAAAACGATTAGACAACTTTATGGGTGGGGATGACAGGTGGTGATGGATACGGAGCTGCCTAGTGTAGGCCTTATGGTCTCTTGCAGTCTCCTTTATTCTTATGTTCTTATGTTATGTTCTTATGTAATATTTGCGTTTGGCCCTGACGTCTAAAAGAAAGAAAGAAAAAAGTTGTCATAACAGAAAATCATCTCCTTAAATTCTTTAACAAATGCTTCTCGGGGTACAGTTGGAAAAAATCATAAATCACTAGTGGTCACATGTAGCAACAAACACCTAGTATAGAAAGATAATATTTTGTCATGAATAAATTAATGATTCTTTCATTGATCCATAAATTTGTTGCAACTTTGATCATACTTGAACAGTACTAAATCTTCACAACGTCGACGAAATTATTTTTTTCCCGATTGCATTTTCTTTGGCGTCATTACCTTCGCGTGTCGGTCGAAGAGAACTCGCCCCTGGGCAGGTCGAAGGAATCGGCCGTGACGTTGAACGTCCACTGGAACACAACGGTGGGCGGGTTGGCTTTGACGTGGCACGGGATTTCGAGCGAGTAGCGTCGCCTCACTTTGAACATGGCCACCTTGTCCGACTGGCAAACGGGTGAATCTGCAGGGAAAAAAAAGTAAATAGATTTAATAAGATACACATGCCTCATCTTTATTCCGTTTTGTTCAGTTTTAGCTGATTTCATTCGGTTTTATTTTATTTTCGTTTGATTTGGTTTTGTTTCGTTTCCTTCACACAACTATGCAACTACGGCGCACAGGTAGGGTTATTAGGTTCAGAAACGAACCATATGCTTAGTCAGAGTGCACGTACACTCCTAACTCAGGAATGCCAGAATAGTATGCTACAAATGCTTTCCAAATGAGACAATGAATACTGCTGTTTGATATCAGGAGGTAACTAAAATATTCAAACATTCTGGAATACATATACGTTGATATTAATTAGTCCTTAGCTTAGACAACTGTTATGGCAAATTTCAAGAGATGCAGAGAAGACAGTGGTATATATATAGACCACAATGGCGGTGGATAATCATACGACATGACGTCAGAAAGCAGAATCACAGAATATCATAATTCCTTTGCGAATACAACAAATATCTCATAATTAAATGTGTAATACGAACGCTTAATATGACAGCGTCATGTATCAAGCTCAAAATACAAGAACGCTGTGAATTAAACTTACTATTTCATGAAATTACACGTTATTGAGAGGGAATGGCAATATTGCCACATTCACATCATAACAGTAAATTACACATATGAAACTAAATCATGTAGAATCAGGTCAGACTATAATAAAGAATATTATGAATAAGGGATATAATTTCTTGAAATATGCGACTATTTCTTTTTCTTCATCAGATGCGACTCCATGTAAACAACTAGGCAGGACGTTGTATATTGGAGTCTCTTGCCTTGTTGAAATTCACAGGTAAATGTTAAGATGAGGAGGCACATTTGTGTTTAATTACCCATGCAAATAGAGGAAGGGGGGGAAAGAACGACTGCATACGGAAAAGCTGGAGAGTTTGAGATACAGAAGTCGAGCTGGACGAGACGTGCAGTGCAGCAGCGACTTTCTTCAAGAGCCCGGAGGCGCGAAGTGAACAAACGGGATTTGTTTTCATATTATTTAACTAAACTTCCAGATAGTAAGACATGGCGATTAATATCATCCCCTCTAAGGCTAGCCCTCAGCTAAATAAAATCGCCTGGATTAATTAAATAAGGATGAAGGCTTGAGAAGTTCAAAGAAAGTGTAGTGCGTTGTCTTTATCGGATATCTCCGCCAGAGGGACCTGGACGGTACGACGAGACTTTTTGAAATAAAACGAAACGAGAAGAAACAAACTGAAACATTTTGGAGAATGCAGACGGGAAGCTATAAACTCGACTCTTCTGTAAAACTCATTGAAGTACACAAAGGCGCGCGCGCACACACGCAAGCACGCACACACAAACACACACAAACACACTCACACACACACATTGCCTACTTCGTGTGGTGGTACCGACTCGGCCTGCTAACTAAGCAGTCTTGAGTTCTTTCCCCGACTTGGGTCGAATAGCACAACATTGCAAGTGACAACGGCTCCCTCAGTCAAGTTTGCATCTATGTAAGGTAACAACATTACCCACAGATTAGGCAATGTATGAGCCATGAGTTCTTATCCGGAAGGAAACACACACACACACACACACACACACACACACACACACACACACACACACACACACACACACACACACACACACACACACACACACACACACACACATATATACATATATATATACATACATACATACATATATACATATATATATACATAAATATATATATATACATATATATATATATACATATATTATACATACATATATATATACATATATTCATATATATATATATATATATATATGTATATATATATATATGTGTGTGTGTGTGTGTGTGTGTGTGTGTGTACAGAAAGAGGGAGAGAGACAAGGAGTGAGAAATTTACAAAGCTTTTTGTGCGTGCGCGCGGGCGTGTGTATGTGCGCTCTGAATTCGGTCCCCGCCCAGGGCTAAAAATAAGTAAAATAAAAGAACGGCGCTACAACCCGGCACCCCAGCTCTGGTGGGCAAGGAGCTGAGCGATGACGTGTGTGTAAGGTCACAGGATTACCAATAGATGTATCCATATACGGGCTCCGAACTCTCATAAGGGGTGGGGGGTGGGGGGTGGGTGAGGTTAGTTGTCTATCACGAGTCCAACACGTGAATTTAGACCGTGGTAAATCTCCCTCCCCCACTCCCCCCTTCTCTTTCTCTCTCTGTCTCTCTCTCTCTCTCTTTCTCTGTCTCTCTCTCTCTCTCACACACACATACTGTTCTCTCTCCTCCGGGAGGGTAATAGCTTCCGGTTACGAGTTCAACACGTGATCCAGCGGCATGGAGAAATGACAGCGTGTGGCACAAGTTGCCTTTGGATGGCGTGTGTTTAACCAGAGAGTCCAATAGTATCTCGCACTGCGGGTATTGAGCCCAGACGAGGACAGGGAAGTACAACAGAACACAAGAGAAGAGAATTGAACAGAACTGAACAAAACAAAAGGAAACAAATT
>NC_134778.1:65752780-65765280 GCF_046742065.1 Oratosquilla oratoria | reverse complement strand
ATTCAATTATGATCAATTTCTTTTCATCTAACTTTCATACTATTTTGTGAGTTTTAGAATTTGTCCTGAATAATTATATTCCTCCATTGCTCGGTTTTTATTTTCAGGATTGAATATTACTTTGGTTTTGCTGTTTTTTTTTTTTTATCAGAATAGGCCTGACCACAGAACAAAAATGCACCAAGTTTGATCACCACACACGAGACACAAAACAGATAAGCTTACAGTGTCCTACTTTCACTCGACTCAGACGACAACACAACATCCCTTCCTTGAGTGACTTGTGGGCCAGTTGCCGGTTACCTAGAGGTCGTGGGTCTCCTGCAAGAGGCAACGCATGGATTGATCTTATCTTTGAATTAAAAATATCTATGAAGAATTCCCCTATTCACCAACAGTAATGTGTTTGTTAGCTTTGGATCTAACGGCTGGGAGTGGCTGCGAGCTGTTCTTCGTCTCATCTTTCGTACAAAACCTGTTAGTTATAGATGATCCCGAAGACCTTTTAGTTTCTTTATTGATAAGGCTCCTGTTGTTGTCATTATGATACTTAAGCCTACTCACCAACGTTTAGGTGTTGGTTTACGAAAAGGACTACACACACACACACACACACACACACACACACACACACACACACACACACACACACACACACACACACACACACACACACACACACACACACACACACACGTACAAATACGGCAGAGATGAACTTTTGAATGCTATATGACGAGCCATCAAACTTGATATATATTTGCACGAGAAAATGGAAAGTCACCTAAAACAGATGTATTCATAAAAAAAGGTAAACAAATGAAAAAGGAAGAAGTGAGCTTTAGCATTCTCGGAAATAGATAACGAGGAGGCAGACAAGAATGCGCATTTGTACTAATTTCTTTGTCAAATGCAGCAATGCACACGACTCGGATTGTGATGGCTGGGGTACGATAATTTCTCCGGAGCGCCTTACAAATCATAAACTATGCTGGCAGAGACAAAGACAGAGATGAAATGCTGGCAGAACTCCGAAAACTTGGAAAAATTGCGAGATTTCTTTATTCATTGCGTTCATTAAAAAAAATCTGAAAAGAGATTGGTTTCGCGAAAAAAAAAAAAAAAAACACTCAAGCGATTGCCAACATGACGCTTTCACGAAATATTGAATGTGGAACCTCGGAGTACGTGCCTCTCAGCGCAGTTCATCATTCGTTTGTCATTCAATTCGTCCTTGAGTCGTTGGTCATATCGCTTGTCCTATTTCTATTTCAATAAAGTTAATAAATTCCAGACACTGGGATTTCGGTCGACACTGTGGGAAAATCGTTGTGTAAAGTCAGGTTTTGCAAGAGTTCCTCTGTAACGTCCTCAAAATCAAATTCTGTTACCCAAAATAAAGACTACAAAGATCAGCATCACCACATCAAAGGAGTCAATCGAGAGAGTCGAAATAATCGAATCATTCAGTGCGTCACTATCGAGCTGAATGGAACAGTTTGACTCAGCGAAAGTAAAAAACCAGTGGGGGCTACCGCGAAAATTAAAACCTGTAAAAGACGTTACAGTAGTGATGTCTTGACTCCTTCCGTGTGCTTCAAGATATCAGATTTACTTGCATATTGTTGGCATTTAAAATCGTATCTTTTTAGTTTTTTGAACACCTATTCATAAAAATCACATTAGAATATTGCTAGTCACAAAAATACACGTAACCAGGGCTGGGCAACCTTTTTAATCGTGGGTGGTAAAATCAGCCAAATCTTTGATACAAAATGTCCTCGCGTGCCAACAGAGTAACATAAATGATGGGCCTCCCTACATACGAGTATGGGGCCCTCCCTTCTCTCCCTTCATCTCCTGCAAGGGCCCCAGTCCGCCACCCAGCTCAGCATGCGGTTATCTACGGTCATACAAAAGAAGTTGGAGATTTATTATTATTATTTTTCAAGGTGAGCTTTGGGTTTCGCGTGCCGGAGAAAGTCATTAGTGCGCCAAGGTTTGAACGCGTCCCGGAGAAAGTTATTAGTGCGCCAGGTTTTGAACGCGTGCCGGAGAAAGTCATTTGTATACCAGGTTTTGAGCGCGCGCCGGAGAAAGTCATTAGTGTGCCAAGTTTGGCACGCGTGCCGAGGGTTACCCACCCCTGTCCTAGACCGCTGATCTACTTGGTGGTCGCCATACTTGTGATAAATGGGTGATGGGCTCATATATATTTCTTAATTGATCTAAAATGCAGATTGAAAATATATATATATTAATAAACCAGTATATTCATTCTTTTGTATTATTCTTGTTTAATAAATTCATTTACATTATTTCTCTTTTAGTTGGATTTTTTTTTATAAAAAAGATATAGGTCACTTTTTTTTGGGAGGGGGCTGGTGATCAGTACTCTAGACTGAATGCGCTCGTGATTATAACACCCCTACGACCCAGAGTCACGAAAGATGATTTATTATTGATGACTAATTTCCGCTCGAAGGAGAATGCCGATCGCGTTCGAATTCTATCACCTCCCCTTTCTCTAGGACAGAAGCGCTGGTTATAAGGACTTTGGAAAAATAATATTCAAATCCGCAACTTCAGAATACTTGGTTCAGACCTCACTCAAACACTCAAGTTCAGAGCTTCAGCGCTCGCCTGAAAAAAATAAGAAGTATCCAATGTTCTGAAATGGATTAGTTGAGGAAACCCCGGATGAGAGTTTCCTCTTCCTCCTCTGGAACATGGCTCCCCTCTGGTCTGACCTTCTTCCAGGAAATCGCTCATCTACACATTTCCAGGCAACCCAAACCATTTCCAGGCTACTTTTTTGCATGTTAAATTTCCAAAATCTCCCCACCCCTCTTTTTTTTTTCGAAAATAAGACTAGACGCGGTTTTTTCCTATCTCTGCTACACTGTACATTTAGCGTGTGTGTATGCGATTCACCATGGTCTTGGATCACGTGTTGGACTCGTAATCGTCAGCTATTTTCCTCCCGGATGAGAGCTCAGAGCTCATATATGATCGATCTATGGCTAATGCTATGACCTTACAAGCACACACATACACAAATCTCCCTGCCCACAAGAGTTGGAGTAACGACTCACAGCGCAGTGATACTGAAATTATTTCAGCCCTGGGCGGGATTCGAATCCGGACCACCGTGGTGGCAGACGGACGGGGACTACCAACTGCGCCACTGAGTATGTGTGTGTGTGCGTGTGTGTGTGTGTGTGTGTGTGTGTGTGTGTGTGTGTGTGTGTGTGTGTGTGAGTGTGAGAACGTGCTTTCATATTTGTTTACATCTGCGTTTGTGATTGTACTAATATATAATGATACATAAATGCATGAACTGATAATCATGTGTTCTTTCATTATCACGATTACTAAAGTAAACAAACATATCAATAGATACATAGACAAATAAGTAGCTTGTAGATAAATAAATACATAAACGAGTAATAAATTAAATACATAAGATATATATATATAAAAATGAATTGAATAAAAAAACAAAAGTTGTCTTACATTGTGTCGCCACGTGAGCGAGCTGGCCCGCGGATTGGCTGCGACGTCGCAGACCATCGTGACGTCATCGCCTTCTCGAATGTTATCAGGATTCGAGTTTGCATCAAAGCTCAGGTTCAGCTGAGGATGATCTGGAAAAAAAGAACGAAAAAAAAATATGATACGGTTTGCATTTCCGGACAGAAGAGGGATATAACTGCGTTGGTTTGAAAGGGTTAATGTAGATGTCGAATTAGGTTCATGGATATATACAAGACGTGCATGGGTGGAAACGGACAGAAACCTCACACACAGACACAGACACACACACACACACACACACACACACACACACACACACACACACACACACACACACACACACACACACACACACACACACACACACACACACACACATAAATGCATAAATACACACGCACACATACACACATGCATATATATATATATATATATATATATATATATATATAGATATATATATATATACATGTATATATATGTATACATATATATATGTATACATATATATATGTATATATATATATATATATGTATTTATATGTATATATATATATGTATATATATATATATATATATATATATATGTGTGTGTGTGTGTGTGTGTGTGTGTGTGTGTGTGTGTGTGTGTGTGTGTGTGTGTGTGTGTGTGTGTGTGTGCGTGCGTGTGTGTATATATATTTTCAATTTTGGATTAATTTTTTTCGCAACTTAAGTCACCAACCCTTCCTATTAGTATAACAATTATTTTTCTTATTTATCTATTCATCTATTTACGTATTCATCTATTTACCAAGCCATGTTTGATGGGGAAAAGAAGAAGTACCACACCGCCATCTGAGAGAAAAGAGACCGCTCTCTGTCTTTTGGCTTTGCAAATGCGAACACAGTGACACCCCCCACCCCCACCCCACCCCCGCCCATCCCGAAGACAGACATCTCTCCCCTATTTCGACTTGTCCGCTCTCGTCTCCTCTTCCCGTCCTCTGGGTCTGTCTGGCTGCTGTCAGGGGCTGTCGCTCATCCGTGTCTGTCTGTCTGTCTGTTTGTATGTGCGTGCGTGTGTGTGCGTGCGTGCGTGTGTGTGTATGTGCGTGTGTGTCCGCGTGTGTGTGACCCTTCGGGTACGGAGGTTGTTCAGTTTGACCTCGATTACGGCGTCAACAAAAATGTTTGACACAGCTCGAGTGCGACATAAGACCCTTAGCATCAGTCAAGAGAGAATCATGATTTTATCAAGTATGTGTGTGTGTTTACGTACAGGTATATATTTACATGTATATATATATATGTATATATATATATATACATATATATATACATATATATATGCATATGTATATGTATATGTGTATGTATATGTGTGTGTATATGTATACGAATATGTATATGTATATGTACATGTTATGTATATATATATATATATATATGTACACGAATATGTATATGTATACGAATATGTATATGTATACGAATATGTATATATGTATATGCATACGAATATGTATATATGTATATGTATACGAATATGTATATATATATATATTATATATATATATATATATGTGTGTGTGTGTGTGTGTGTATGTATATGTACATGTATATGTGCATGTTGGAGAATGGACAGCCATTCACATGTACATGTACATATGTAATGCATAAATATTTGGAATAGCTTAGAAGGCAATTTGTCCCAAGCTGGAACCACACATGATTTCAAATCTGAGTGCGATGATTAGATGAAAAATATATTGCCTATGTTGGAACCTTAACATAATCTTAAATCTAGGTATGACACTTGGAGTGTAAGGGACGGGGTCCCGCTTGCATTGCTCACTTCCTGTTTACAACAATTAGGCGGGTAAGCGCGCGCGCACACACACACACACACACACACACACACACACACACACACACACACACACACACACACACACACACACACACACACACACACACACACACACACACACACACACACGCACACACACACACACGCACACACACACACCACACACACACACACACACACACACACACACACACACACACACACACACACACACACACACACACACACACACACACACACACACACACACACACATACACACACACACACACACACACACACACACACACACACACACGCACATACACACACACACACACACACACACACACACACACACACACACACACACACACACACACACACACACACACACACACGCACACACACACACACACACACACACACATATTGAAGTATTTGTATGTCAGTTCCTTGAATGATTGAAATATTTCTTTAGATATTGGTTCATGAAACAGTGAAAAACGAGATGCCAGGACATAGGGAAGTGACGAGCGGAGTCCCACAAGGGCCGGTTCTGGCACCTGTAATGTTCCTGATGCACCTTAATGACACGATGGAGGGTATGGTCAGCTACAGGGACATGTCTGAAGATGGAGCAAAGATCATGAGAAGAGTAGACGAGGAAGACTGGGCATTGTTACAACAGAAAGTAAAATATACATATATGCATGGGTTCTAACGTGGAAAATTCAATGATGCCAAAATTGATAAAGAATGGGTAAAGGCTCAGGGAAATCATCAATTATTTGCTCAACGGGAATGGTTCGCACACAAAACAATGTAGGAGAAAGACTGGGGAGTGTTGTTTTACTGACACCTTGTCATCTGGCAGAAATATTAGCAAAATATTGGGTGAAGGATACAGAAATTTGGCTTTTCGCCACATGGACGAGATGATGCAAAATTCCTAGAATATTTGATACGCCCTTGACAAGAATATGCGGCAGAGGTGCGGTGTGATGTACACATAAAGGGAAGAATATAAACAAGATTGTGAGAATACAAAAATCAACGAGCACATTGGGTTCCAGCCCTGCAGATAAAATGTACAGAGAAGTTGAAAGCAGTGGAGAAAAGTTGGTGGAACCAAAGCTAAAACGAATTAAAATTGAGATATGATAGTTGCAAAATAGACTGCCTGTTTATTCCTCGCTATAACGGATTTTTATTCGTTATAGCGAGGCTATAAAGGATCTTCGGATATAACGACAGACCCCCCACTGTCCCCATGTCGTCCCTTATATCGAGGGTTTACTGTAATTTCTAATCCTACTAATTTGTAATACCGGACAAACTTCGGGATACAACGGATCTGTCCGGTATTTCCATCGGGTATAACGGATCCTCGGTTATAACGGATCTTCGGATATAACGACAGACCCCTGATGTCCCCATATCGTACATTATATCGAGGGTTTACTGTATAAGAGACTCCAAGAGACCATAAGGCCTACACTAGGCAGTGCCATGTCCCTTACCACCTTTCATCTTTGTTCATAAGGTAATCTAATCTTCTTTTAAAACAGACAATTATTTCAGCGCTCACTACTACATTGTCACTAATTCTATTCCATTCGTTAACCACTCTGTTGGTAAACCAGTTTTAGCCTATTTCCTTCTTAAGTAAATTTGTCCAATCTAAATCCATTACTACGAGTCCTGCCCTACTGTCTTAGCATGACGACTTTGGCGGCATCACCCTTGTTTAAGCCCTTAGCCCATTTGAACACCTCTATTAGATCACCCCGCTCTCTTCGCCTTTCCAGAGAGTGTAAGAGTGTACAGATTGCAACCATGAGGTTGATTACTTCAGATTGTTTTCCACACACCTTTCACGTCAAATATTAAACCCCCTAATCTCGTTCACTGTGTTCTTTGAGATCAAAACGAGGCTCTAAGATAGGGTACTATGGTCCACGAGGTTGATTGCTTCAGCGTGCCTTCCACACACCTTTGACGTCAAATATTAAAGCCCCTAATCTCCTTCACTGTGTTCTGCGAGATCAAAACGAGGCTCTAATAGAAGGTACTGTGGTCTTCAATCTTCTGAGAACCATAAATTGTTTACATTTCTTGGCCTTAAATTTATTCTCCGAATTCCAATGCCCCCTTACCTTCTTCATAAGTGAAATTCGGAGGTATATGTATTCCAGCTCATCATTGGATTTAGGGAATCTGGAACAAGTTCTTCGCCTAGATCAGTGGTTCCCATTTTTTTTCTCCAAACTGGCATCCCCTTGGCCCCCAGGTGGTTTGCTAACGCCACCTTGGCTCCCAGGTGGATTCCTAATAACCCCATTCCTTTAATGTTTATGACATATATTTTGTCGTCCAGATTTTGTAGAAAAAAAAAAGTTGTTTATCAGTTTCTTCTGGTGCCATCCTGTTGTCCCCTTTCCTCCCCCTTATGCCTCACCGCGCCCCCCCCCCCTTCCGGATCTTTCCGCAGTTCCGGTATTGGTCACTCGGGGAGATGATGGTCTCAATCTACTGTCCCGTTCTGATGACTAAAATTACTACTTATTCTTTCTACCTTGTATTTATTCTTTTTACCTTTACAATAAAAATGAGTTAGTCAATCAATAGATAAAAAAGTAAAGAAATAGATAAAGAAATAGGTAAATAAATACATGAATAAACAAATGAATGAAATCGTAAATGAAAGAATAGATGCATAAGTACATAGATAAAATAATAAATACAGTAAGTACATAAATCAATAGATAAACAAATACATATATAGATAAAATAAGATAAATGTATCGATAAATAGTAGTTGATGAATGAATAGATAAATACTTTAATCAATTGATAAGTAAATAAATAACATATATTCAATCAACAAACAAATGAATAAATCAAATAAACAAACAAATAAAAACAAAGAAAAAATTTGCTTCAAACATTTTTGTCACTTCTCTTTCTTTCATTATCTATCTTCTCTTAATGACGGTGTTTTGTAAGAGTTTTTAGTTTATGAACTTGCGTGACTTAACACAAAGAAGAGTTGTGGCAACGGAACCTCCGTTGCATGAAGTTGTAAAGAAACTGGAAAGAAAGTGCTGGAAGAAAGAAAACATTGGAGGCATTTGCTCAGTTTGCATAATCGTGAGAATGGTTACAATTCAAAGTAAACTAAAAACCTCAACAGGAAGAACGAGAGAACCCAAATTATATGGTCTAAGGGAGGAAAGATGTAAAGAAGTAGAGGCTATTATCAAACGGCATACATATACCAATGGCTTTTTCCTTCTTACAAGTGAGGAAGCCAAATTCAAAAGCGTAAAAACCACTCCCACCCATTCCATCCCCTACATGCTCCACTCCCATTCACCCTTCTCCCTCCTTCTTATCTTGGCTTCTCCTGGATGACGTGTCATCCCTGCATCTCGCCCACTGCTCTGGGTTAGAAGCAATGTCGTAAGACACTGCACATCCACAGCAAGGCCGCTTCATTAAATCGGCCATCCCCATCTCCGTTCCCTAGTGCAGAAAAAGAGAAGACGGGGGGAAATCCCTTCGGGCTGCGTCAAATTATTTTTCACACATACTCCCTCACCCACCAACTCCTTTCCATGCATCACAGCATCATCCATACAGAACCATTCTCCATTCACTCCTATTTTCTGTCTTCTCCCGTCCTTCCTCAACAGACATTCCCCTCTTCCCCAAAGCCCCTTTCACCCCATCCATCCATCTCATCCTAGGTCGCCTCCTCATGCTCACTCTTTCCACCTTTGCCTTTCACACCTCTTTTACTAATCGTTCTTCAAATGATAAATTGTCAAATGAAGAAATAGTAGGGGAGAGTGGGGCAACTTGAACATAGGGGAACATTGAATCATTGGATTTTTCAGGAATAGTTTGTCTCCCAACCAACAGATGTCTCTTGTGTACAACTCTCTTCAGAATCCTTACCCAGGCACCAGTTGAGTGGCAGCCTTCATTGAGGAAGTACGTGCTGGTGGGCCTTTCTTTGAAATTTGACCTACTTTGTAAATCTGTTGAGGTAAGTACCAAACCTTCTAACACTCTCCACATAACTGATAATTATGATCAAATTATTCAAATGAGTCATGTGATAAGTGAAGTTAATTAAGGAATGCTAAACAAATTTGAATACAACTTTCCCATTCTTTGAAACATATGTTTTTGTAATGGCTAGAAATGGGGCACTTTGAACCGTTAAATTAGGGGCACATTTGATGCTGCTTACGTTATGAGTCATTCATACCAAGGAGAGTAATAGCTTTTATTTCTTATACTTACCTTCTACATCAAATATGCAATGTAGGATTACAATAAAAAATCTACATATTTCTTATACATCAAAAGAGGGACACGTGTGCATTCTGAATGATAAAATAAAATATTTGGATTTCTAGGCACTGTATTCTATTTTGCCTTCATTAGTAAAGTTTAAAGACATGGTTCAACCTACCCCTTAGCATGGTTTAATGTACCCCACCTATAAAAACAAGATACATTAAACTTTCCTGTTGTCAAATTTGTGTAATAGGATGAAGATAAATATGGCATGGAAGAAACATAAGTTCAGCCGAAAGATAGTTGCCTATGGCCAGAAATGTCTAAAACCTGTTCAAGTTGCTCCCCTACCTCAAATGTAATAGAAAAGGATTTTAAGATAATATGTGGTGATTAAAGATATGTAGGAAGGAAAAGAAATACAATTGGTTGATTATAAATTATTGGGAGATTGAGCCCTTTCAGTGTTTTGTGTGTGTGATTGATGTAATGTGTATCCATTTACATGCTAAGGATATTTATTTTTAGAGAGAGGGTTTATATCTGTGTTCACTAATATAAAACATAGAATACATATATGCCATACATATACATTACTATATATATATATATATATATATATATATATATACATATATATATATATATATATATATATATATATACAAGCCGCGGGCTTTGCCCTCTCCGGCTTCACCGGGGGCTTGGCTGCGCAAACAGCGGCCTACGGCCGCAGCTTTCCGCGCTCTAATCCCTCGTTTTCCCCTTCGGCCTCGGCCTCGGGGCGGAACCCCAACACGGTATCCCCAGCACGAAGAAGAACGCGAAGAAGAACGCGAGAAAGAAGAGCGCGAATAAGAACGCGAGGAAGAAGAACGCAAATAAGAACGCGAAGAAGAACGCGAAGAACACGAAGTAGAATGCGAAGAAGAACGCGAAGAAGAACGCGAAGAAGAAGAACGCAAAGAAGAACGCGAAGAAGAAGAACGCGAAGAAGAACGCGAAGAAGAACGCGAAGAAGAATGCGAAGAAGAACGCAAAGAAAAACGCGAAGAAGAACGCGAGGAAGAAGAAGAAGAAGAAGGAGAAGAAGAACGCGAAGAAGAGAACGCGAAGAAGAAGAACGCGAAGAAGAAGAAGAACGCTAAGAAGAAGAAGAAGAATAACGCTAAGAAGAAGAAGAAGAAGAAGAAGAAGAGGAACGCGAAGAAAAAGAAGAAGAAGAATAACGCTAAGAAGAATAAGAAGAAGTAGAACAAGAAGAAGAACGCGAAGAAGAAGAAGAACGCTAAGAAGAAGAAGAAGAATAACGCTAAGAAGAAGAAGAAGAAGAAGAAGAAGAGGAACGCGAAGAAAAAGAAGAAGAAAAAGAAGAAGAAGAAGAAGAAGAAGAAGAAGAAGAAGAAGAAGAAGAAGAAGAAGAAGAAGAAGAAGAAGAAAAAGAAAAAGAAGAAGAAGAAGAAGAAGAAGAAGAAGAAGAAGAAGAAGAATACCACCTGACCCCGACTTACCCAAGCGCTTTTTCAAGAATATTTTTAGGACAAAGTGTTACCGTTATACCACCATTCCCCGACTTCCACAGCGTTTTTTAGAAGAATATTTTTATTTAGACTTAGATATATATATGAGATTGCAAGAATATCTATACTCGCAAAGGTTGGTAGGGTTGCATTGGAAGATTGGTATGCTTGTATAGCCATAATAATCAGAGTACCTTTTACTTTCTTTTGTAAGCTAGTCAAATACATGTCGCCATCATCATATTCAAACAAAAAAAAAACACCCATTTTACGAATGCTATCATCAGTTACGTCATGTTATTTGGTATAAAAACATGTAGATATTTTGTGATATATTGCAGATGTCGTTGGGCAATAATGGCGCATCATGACAGCCAAGGGTGATGAAAAGGGGAGCGTAAGATTCTCTGTTGGAAGCGTATAATATAAAGCCTTCGCTCACAATACGCAGCATAAATCACTTACGAATATATGAGTACTTACATATCACGTGGAGGGTGATGTTGTGGTAGAGAGGCGACGGGGAAGTCGGATGGTCAGCCCTGCACTCGAGTCGTTCGCCGTCGTGCCTTGGAGCGGCCATCAACCTCAAAGTGCTCCTCGACAGCACCTCTTCCTCTACGTACTGTCAACAAAAAGAATAATGAAAAGAAAAAACCAAAGAGGACAAATGTTTGCAGGAAAAGTAATGGCAACCTCATGGAGGGGGTGGGGGTAAAAAGAAAGAGAAAAGGGACTGTCATTTAGATGTGGTCGTTCCATCTATCTATTTTTCCTTTTGCGGTTGCATTCGGCAACGCTATGACTCGGCTGCTCTCCTGCTGGTCGCCTCCTCCATTGTGTGGCACAAGTACATTGTCGTGTTTGGACGGCTGGATACGGGTAATGTATGCACAGTAAATATGGGTCTGTGTGTGTGTGTGTGTGTGTGTGTGTGTGTGTGTGTGTGTGTGTGTGTGTGTGTGTGTGTGTGTGTGTGCGTGCGTGTGTGTGTACGCCTTTATTGCAACCTTTACCTCAGGATATTCAATTATGGACAACAAAAAGTATCCACTAAATAAATGTAGATTAAAGGAGAGAGGGAGAGAGCGGGAGAGGGAGAGGTAGAGAGAGAGGGGGAGAAAGGAGAGGGGGAGAGAGGGAGAGGAGAGGAGAGAAGAGAGAGAGACAGATAGATAGATAAAGAGAGAGAGAGAGAGAGAGAGAGAGAGAGAGAGAGAGAGAGAGAGAGAGAGAGAGAGAGAGAGAGAGAGAGAGAGAGAGTGGGAGAGAGAAAGAGTGGGAGAGAGAGAGAGTGGGAG
>NC_134778.1:65745280-65747780 GCF_046742065.1 Oratosquilla oratoria | reverse complement strand
TACTTCAGTAGCGGAATGTTAACATGGAAGAGGCAATAGAGTTATTTTTTCATTAAGGAACATAAAATCGTGTTCGGTAAGGTGGCGAGGTAAATATAGAACATGGGGGGAGCCTTCATTCTGTAACGCTTAGTTCATAAAATTTTAAAAATCTCAGCTTATATACTACGCCTCTCAACGTTTCTCCATCCTCCTCTTCCTCCTCCTCTTCTATCCGTCCTCTTCGCCTTGTTAACCCCCAACCAGCTCGTCGGATTTGATAATAAATCCATCTCGACGATTGCTGCAGGAATGGGGGCAATACAAACCGTTTCCACAATTTTCCCTTTTCCCCCGTTTTTTTTCTCGTCCTATGTGCAGCACCTCTTCTTCCCTTGCCGTAAATAACCGAAACGACATTTTACGAGCTACACAGAGGAGCAGATCCAGTTACTTAAAAACAGAGCGACCCTGGGTGTAAAAGTAAACAAATAAGACCGAGACTTCAGGGACCTGTGTAGACTCGAGTATAAGTTACGAAACCGAAGACCAAAACGCGCGCAAAAAAGAAAAAAAAAAAGCGAATCGATGGGGTGGAATCTAATAGTGAATCACCGTTTCCGACACCTTACTGTGATGCATAGGAACTTCAAACTTATCTTTCGTTGTCAAGCTTCCAATAAATTTCTGTGGAATTGATTCCTTAGTATTAGAATAATTTTTCATAAAGAAATTTATTTATAAAAGAAAAAAGATATATATATTCCATAGCCTCCTTAGTTTTAGTATATCTTTTAATGAAAAATAATTTAATAAATAGGTACTAAATAATAGATAGATAAACGAATGAATAAACAATTAAACAAGTAAATAATAAATAGATAAATAAATGAATAAATAAGAAAAGCGAAAATGAAATATCATAAAATATTTCATAACATGATTATTTATACAGTTGCACTGAATACGATCTGGAAACATAATTCGACCTGAACACCTTTTATCCTGAGCAGGCACTCCATATCAATATAATAATAACGGCAACGGAGTGTTCCACTTATACCACTTGTGTGATAAACAAATTCTCTTTAGCTCTTTATGTCGTATTTTCATTTTGGACAGGGGCGTGTTCTGTGGCAGTGATCAGCATGAATGTTTGACATTTTGAATATTTTACTAGTGGTTATATCATTTGATTTTGAATTGTTTTACTAGTGATTTTACAATTTGCAAGTTAAACTCGCACAAATTCTCTTGAATTCTATGTCGTGATTTCATTCTGGACAATGGCGTACTGTGAGCCAGTGACCAGCAAAAAAGTATTTAAATTTCGAGGTTTTTACTAGTGGTTATATGGAATCTCTGTCCAAAACAACGTCACAAGTCGTCTTGTGCTGATGACGTGATCAGTGACGTTTGCCGCTCGAATTTTTGCTTCAGAAAAAAAAACCCCGAGTTTCCAGAAAACTAAATTCCTTCTGCATCAACAAATTCATACTCCCAGAAGAATTACGATATAAATTGTTTAATAATATCCCATTTCCTTGCGTCAGATTTATGTTGTTTAAACCTCAAGTGAGTTTTATTACATATTGGAAGTAGAGCGCTGTGAATTCATGCTCAGACTTAGCAACAAGATCTAAAAAGTTGGGGAATACTGAGAAAAAATAGGACATAAACGTCTTTACACAGGCGTTTCAGAAGAGCATGCAATATAAGAGCCACGCTGGAGTTATATATATGAAAAGAATGCGCTTAAATAAACAAAATAGGATACGAAACTATGCATGAAGGATAGAATCATTTATAAACAAATTACTTGCAAACACTCCGCTTCGCTTGGAAGAAAGGAAGAAAGCGTTGGGGGCCATTTTGTGTGGGTGGGAGAGGAGAGGGGAGACGAGGGAGGGAAGAGGGGAGATGGGGGGAAGAGGAGAGAGGGGAGATGGGGGAAGAAGGAAGAGGGGGGAAAGGTGGGGGAATACTGGAATCATCAAAAGAATAGTAACGAGGCTGGCTCTAGCGAGAACGAGACCTAACAAGGGATATATATATGTACAAAGGGGGAAATGAAAAAAAAAGTATTGAGTGTGGAAAAAGAGATGTGGAGGAAAGAGGAAGAAGAACGAAGAGAGGGACATCGGGAGTAAAGATGACTTAAACGGTGAAAAAGAAAATGGGAAGATCAAGAGATAGAGGAGGGAGGAGGAGGAGGAGAGAAGGAGATTGATGAGGATGAAGAGGAGAGGGAGGAGGAGAAAGAGGAAAGGTGGAGGAGGAGGAGGAGAGGGAGGAGGAAGAAGAGAAGGTGAAGGAGGAGGAGGAGAAAGAGGAAGAGGGAGGGCAAAGATTGGCCTCTCGGGGGACAAAGACAGAAGAGGTTCCTGGAGGAGGCCCAGGGCTCTGCAAAACTTTAATAAGTTTCGTGTCCTTCTCGGTGCATAGATACATGCATACATAAACACACACACACACACACACACACACACACACACACACACACACACACACACACACACAC
>NC_134778.1:65735280-65737780 GCF_046742065.1 Oratosquilla oratoria | reverse complement strand
TACAGCAAACATATCACGTCTCTCTCTCTCTTCCTTTTTTCTTCTAATGAATACAGTTTCCCTTTTTTACACTTTCCTTACGCTGTGTGTGCGTGCGTGCGCATGAATTGCAACACCTTATTCCAGTTCCAGCCATTAAAACGGCGACAATCTCAAACTCTAAACAACATGCGACATCATTTGATCCTGTCGAAAAACAAACTTAATTGAAAAATAGAAGTAGTACTGAAAATCGTGTACGTACAAAAAATAAACAATGTTTTGAAAAACCTAATAAATAGAAATATTTTTTCATATTCGTACATTTTTTTTTCTCGATCCGGATAGCAATTAAGCAAGTAAGCTTTTGTTTATCAATGCACAGAATGTAATAATCCTTTCGATTTTGTTCCAAAAATATGTATATCTACTATATTACATAGTTCCAATATTTTTTTCAAATAACTATATTGGTACAATGTTTATAGAAGTGTGTGGCAAATATCTTTCTTGCACCGTTTTCATTTACTTATCAATTTATTTATGATTTTTTACTTCATATTCCTAACTGATGTTTTGATCACTTTGGGATTTGGATTTGCATATGTCGGATGAACCAATTTTCAGAAGTCTTACTCTTCGTTAGGAATTAAAAATCCTTTTTCTTTGAGCTTCAAGATGAAGCATTTATGAATAATGTTACAATCCTCACATCTGAATAAACATTTTTGATATGTGCAGACCTGGTGATTTTCAATTTATTTTTCCATTTTACTTTATATGGTTTATTTAGATTGACTTGTTTATTTTTTACTTCCAGGCTCAATTCCTGACAAAAATGAGACACCATCATACAAATATAGAGTTACAAAAATGTTCATCACGTCACAATGTTTTTTGGAGCTGCTATATGCGTTTGAGATACTGTTGAATTAAGCTGCAATATATTTGGGACTCACATTCGGTATGTGTACTTGTTATACGTACTTTGGTTAATATTAAAAGCAGTACGTGATTTCAAACTGGCTTGATCCACACACCAAAGAGTGATTATGTGCGGCAATGATGCAATACATTCGTTTACGTACATTTCGATGTCCCCCAGGAAGGAAGGAAGGAAGGAAGGAAGGAAGGAAGGAAGGAAGGAAGGAAGGAAGGAAGGAAGGAAGGAAGGAAGGAATGGGCTACCACCATGAAGACGGCTGAACTCAATAATGAGAGAGAGAGAGAGAGAGAGAGAGAGAGAGAGAGAGAGAGAGAGAGAGAGAGAGAGAGAGAGAGAGAGAGAGAGAGAGACAGAGAGAGAGACGAGAGAAAGAGTGAAAGTGAGAGTGAGAGAGGAGAGAGGCAGCCAGACAACAGAGAGAGAGAGCGACAGACAGGCAGACACGAGAGAGAGAGAGAGAGAGAGAGAGAGAGAGAGAGAGAGAGAGAGAGAGAGAGAGAGAGAGAGAGAGAGAGAGAGAGAGAGAGAGAGAGAGAGAGAGAGAGAGAGAGAGAGAGAGAGAGAGTCTGAACCCATTCCCATGTCGTCGTTACAAGGAATGCATTACGAGAGCTCGTTTTTACAATAGCTTTTGTCTGTGCCTCATCTCTTAAGAGACCAGCATTCAACTCAAAATATAAATCTTACGTCAAATCCTAACAAACCTTAAGTCTTGATAGTAAACTAATTTCTTTTTCTATTACCTATACAAAAATAAATAAATGAATAAGATCAGGTGGTAAGACTTGATTAAAAACAACAAACAATATCTGCGTAATAATGAGACTTTTTTTCTTTTAGGGGGAGCGTTGTCTGCGTTAATGTACATGAGCGTGAAAATCGAATCTCATTTGTTTATCTTCACAAAGATAAGTTCGTGGATGCTGCAACGGATGAGCAGTCAGGATTCGAACGTTTTGGAGAGCAGCTTTAAGCCCACCCTGGGATCAAGCGAGCACCCAAAGAAAAGATACGAGAAACAAGAGGAACGGCGGAACAGAACATACACGCAGCCTAGTTTATGGATCGCTGTTGAGCATTAAGTAGCAGAAGCAGATGCAGCAGCTGGAAAATGAAACTTATTTAGGCTATCGCCCTCGTTTTTATGAATTGCTGTTGAACATTAGGTAGCAGAAGCAGATGCAGCAGCTAGAAAATGTAACTTATTTACACACACAAAAACACACGCACGCGCACACACACACACACACACACACACACACACACACACACACACACACACACACACACACACACACACACACACACACACACACACACACACACACACACACACACACACACACACACACACACACACACACACACACACACACACACACACACACACAAATAGATTAAAAACAGTGCCTGCTTTACCACCTAAATCAACACCTCATTGCCTTCGAACCCCTTCCGTACTTTCTCTTAATAGTGTGGCCGATGTCAGGCGATTTTATTCATCCGTATGGCACCCAGACCCCCGTCTCCTTCATTGGCAGCAGAGGGAGGGAGGGAGGGAGGGAGGGGGGGTTA
>NC_134778.1:65715280-65730280 GCF_046742065.1 Oratosquilla oratoria | reverse complement strand
AGAAAGATGGAAGGAAGGAAGGTAGGAGAGAAGGAAGAAAGGAAGGAGGAAAGGAGGGGAGGAAGGAAGGAAGGAAAGAAGGAGGTAAGGAAGGAAGGAAGGATGGAAGGAAGGAAGGAGGGGGGAAGGAAGGAAGGAGGAAAGGAAGGAAGGAAGGAAGGAGGAAGGAAGAGTGAAGGAAGGAAGGAGGGAAGAAGGAAAGGAAGGAAGGAATGATGGAAGGAAGGGGGAAGGAGGGAGGGAAGGAAGGAGAGAAGGAAGGAAAGGAGAGAAGGAAGGAAAGGAGAGAAGGAAGGAAAGGAGAGAAGGAAGGAAAGGAGAGAAGGAAGGAAAGGAGAGAAGGAAGGAAAGGAGAGAAGGAAGGAAAGAAGAGAAGGAAGGAAGGAGGGAAGGAAGAAGGGAAGGAGGAAAGGAGGGAAGGAAGGAGGGAAGGAAGGAAGGAATGAAGGAAGGAGGGAAGGAAAGAAGGAAGGAAGGAAGGAGGGAAGGAAGGAAGGAAGGAAGGAGGGAAGGAAGGAAGGAGGGAAGGAAGGAAGGAAGGAGGGAAAGAAGTAGTAAGGAAAGAAGGAAGGAAAGAAGGAGGGGAGGAAGGAAGGAAGGAGGGAAGGAAGGAAGGAATGAAGGAAGGAGGGAAGGAAGGAAGGAGAGAAGGAGGAAAGGAGGGGAGGAAGGAAGGAAGGAAGGAAGGAAGGAGGAAGGGAGGAAGGAAGGAAAGAGGGAAGGAAGGAGGGAAGGAAAGAAGGAAGGAGGGAAGGAAGGAGGGAAGGAAGAAAGGAAGGAAGGAGGGAAGGAGGGGAGGAAGGAAGGAAGGAGGGGAGGAAGAAAGGAAGGAAGGAAGGGAAGGAGGGAAGGAGGGAGGGAAGGAAGGAGGGAAGGAGGGAAGGAAGGAAGGAAGGAAGGAAGGAAGTGGGGAGGGAAGAACAGTTAAAAGTGAATTAGCTTTTCTTGATGACTGAAAAACAGAATTCATTAATAAAAATTATATGCGACCCTGGGCCATAGGGGTGAGAGATATGACCCTATAGTATTGTCCATATAAACTTTGTGAGTCTGTGTATCTAGACAAGGTTTATGGCTCGATCCTGACCTCTCTATAGTGTTTTGTTGTGTCCTTTGCCCCTTCCCCTCCCCTCACCCACACCCTCCTTTCCTTCCCAGCCTCCCATACATTTTGGCTTGATCGAGATAACTTAATCGAGTTGATTACTTAACCGAGGTGGTTTAACTAAGTTAGTTATATAACCTTTTACTGCATGGAGGGTTCACGTCACATGAATAAAATCGTCTGGCGTTTGGTATTTCTTTTTCTCTGGCGAAACTTAGTCGACATCACATATGATGAAGGATTGGAACAAGACAGCTGGATGCAAACATACTGACCACGTTTACCTTGGTTTTCCACTGTACTGGATAAAGCCGTCTGGTTTTATCCGAAACTTAATCTGCAGAGGGAGAAGGAAGGATAATTGGGCGTTAGTATTAGATATCTCTTGGCCATAATCAGCGCTTCTATCTAAAGCAGGTTGCCCTACACGATCAATAATATTGCGCAATATTCCGTATTGTGCAATATTATTGACAGTGTAGGGATGGCATTGAAGAGGCACACGCATCAAAGAAATGGAACCTAAAGCGGGCTGTCCTAAACGATCAATAATATTGCGCAATATTCCGTATTGTACAATATTATTGACGGTGTATGAATGGTAATAAAGACACTCACGTGTTTGGCCTGTACGTTTGTTGTCTTCAATATATTGTGTCATTCTTCATTACCACCCCTACACTGTCAATGATATTGTACAATACGGAACATTGCGGAATACTCCATATTGTCCAATATTATTGACGATGTAGGGATGGTATTGAAGGGGCTCATGTGTTTGGCCAGCACATGTAATGTCTTCAATATACTGTGTCTTTCTTCAATACCATCCCTACACCGTCAATAATATTGTGCAATAATATTGTGCAATATTATTTATAGTGTAGGGGCCGTTTGATATATCAAAAGTGATCATCTTTCTTTTTCCTTTTCTGTGTGAAGATTAGTCTACAATCATATATCCCGCGTGACTCTGGTCCGTAGGGTTTCCATTGAAGTCCCCTATATACTGAGTGCAAAAATATTTTGCTATCAAAAGATATCTATGTGGGGGATGAACGGATAATTATGAATGGAAATATTATGACACTGATCTCGAAATGATAACGGTACTGTGGAGAGTGGGCGAGGGGATATGAATATAATGACGGGGTGGGAATATAATGAGGGGGTAGGAATATAATGAGGAGGTAGGAATATAATGATGGGGTAGGAATATAATGAGGGGGTATGAATATAATGAGGGAGTATAAATATAATGAGGTATGAATATAATGAAGGGGTAGGAATATAACGAGGGTGTTGGAATATAAAGAGGGAGTGGGAATATAATGAAGGGGTCAGAATATAATGAAGAGATAGGAATATGATGAGGGGGTAGGAATATAATGTGGGGATGGGAATATAATGAGGGGTAGGAATATAATGAAAGTATAGGTATATAATGAGAGGGTAGGATTATGAGGGGTAGGAATATAACGAGAGGGTAGGAATATTATGAGGGGGTAGGAATATAATGAATGGTGTAGGAATATAAGGGGTAGGAACATAGTGATAGGAATATAATGAAGGGGAGTGAATTTAATCACAGGGTAGGAATATAATGGGGGTAGGCATACAATGAGGGGGTAGGAATGTAATGAAGGTGTGGAAGTGTAAAATGTAACGAGTGGATAGGAATGTGATGTAGGAAGGAGGTAAAATTACAGAACCACGCAAACACGAATATTCAACATAAATTTTACGTTGTCCAATAGCTCTTTACTAAATATATCTTAAGCTAACCTAACTATTCTATAGACAAATATAAATGGTCAATTGTAGAATCACCCTTCAACTGGTCAACTGTAAAATCTCCACCCCAACTGATTAACTGTACATTCTCGACCCTGACTAACATAGGTTAGGTTAGGTTAGGTTAGGTTTGGTTGGGTTGGGTTGGGTTAGGTTAGGATAGGTTTGGTTTGGTCAGGTTAGTATATGTTTGGTTAGGTTTGGTTTGGTTTGGTTAGGTCAGGTTAGGTTAGGATAGGTTTGGTTAGTTTTGATTTGCTCTGGTTAGGTTAGGTAAGATTAGGTCAGGCTAGGTTAGGAAAGGTTAGGTTTGGTTCTGTATCACGAGCCATAATCAACTGTAGAATATTAGGTTAGGTTAGGTTAGGTTAGGTCAAGTCAGGTAATGTCAGGTCAGGTAAAGTAAGATTAGGTTAGGTCAGGTTAGGTTAGGTTATGTATCACAATCCATAATCAACTGTAGAATGTCCACACCTACGCGATGTAGGGATAAAAAATTAATCTTTAATTTTGTAAATTATAGTACATCAACGTAATATGCGATTTTCTTGGCGGAAATCATTAACAAAAAAGTTGCTAAAACCGATTTACTAACGAAGTTTGTTTTGGTAGATGCCGAGGTCGAAGAAATGAAAGGATGATAAATTCCTCTATTCTAACCTAACCTGACCTAGCTAACCTACGTAACCGAACTTATATTTAGTAATTCGGACCCTCAAATTCTAAAGATCATCCGGGTCGTCGTCACTGATGCTGACGGCCTGATTATTATTGTACCTCGGGCAATTAACAGACGACGGCAGAACCCCGTGTTCTCTCATTAACTCCAAGAAAGCCCGATTGTCTTTGCAACAGAGCCTATTAACGTCACCTGGAGTTGGAGAACACCTGATCCACAACGTGAAAGCCATCGTCTAACTGACAGTGACTGGACTGGGCAGACGACATCATGGCGTCTGAACGAGTATCCTAGCGGCTTCGTTCGTTAGTAGATTTGCTTGTAGCAAGTTTTTTTTTTATTTCCGCCAAGAAAATTGTATATTACGTTCATGTATTATAATTTACGAAATTAACATTTGATTTTCTAGTGCTATATCGCATAGGTGTGCACAACTAACACCCAACTAGCTTACGGTGTTGATATTTTCATTTATAAACTAATTACGCTAAGATTCAATAACCACTACGACGATCATCTGTTTACAAATCAGGTGTAATTGAACAGCAGATCTATCTGTACACAGCTATACATTTTACTATACAACCATGAGGTTTATTTTATGGAGCACGCTACCTTTTGGTTCTTTGGCAAGAGAAATGATGCGAAAAGAAAGAAATCTCGTGAGTTCTCTCTTGTTTCCACGGGCGACAAGGTCATGCTGCTATTTTTTTCATGACCCTGCTGGCCGTATGCCTTTCTGGGATTTGGCTGGCAGCCTTGGAACACTCCGATTCCACGACATGAACAAACCAACGACGTTTCAGCTCAAAGTCGAATGTGTAGGAAAGCGTTAGACAAAACCTAAATTGTTTTCCTATTGCATTAACCTACTTACCATTTTTTATCATTCTTATATTAACGTTTTTTTTTTTACATCAAAATCAACTTTTCATTTAATAATATGACCAAATTTGAGTAAAGTTAGGTGGAAGTCTAGATTTATGTGTTACTATTATTCCACCGTCTGGTAATCAAAATTTATATAATCCCTTTACGTTTTAGAGATGATTGAAAAGTGCAAAATACCTCGTATGTAGAATCTAGAACAACATGAGTATATTTATGTCATCTATAATGCTCAAGCCTTTGATATTCTTTTTCTGAATAATTATATTCTTGTTTCCTATAGGGCCTGGGGAAGATGTTTTTTCACATGTTTTACTGTGCAGTTCCACAGGGCTTTTCATAGTAAAGTAAAATAATACGTTTCCAGGGTATACATTTGCATATAAATGGACACACTGTTCCCATATGAAATGTTCAGTTGATGTTATATTAGTGATTGCAGTTGGAAAATAAAATCTGTCAATGGAAGTACATTATTGGGGGAAAATATTTTCTAGCAATTTAGTACATTATTTTTCGCTTTTTTTCTGATTTCTTGGAGATTTGCTGCATCCCTTCTTCAAGGATACAGGAATCTTTATCAACTGGGTTAGCTCACTTATTCCCAATGTTTTGAAACTGTTTGATATCTTATTTTACAGTTTGTATCATAATTCACAGCTTCAAGTTTATCATAGTTTCACTTAGAATCTTAAATAGATTTTTTGTCGTTTTATTGTCCAATTTGTGGAGCATGGGGCCTAGTCTTTCAAATATTTTCAAATGTTTTGTCTTTTGCCATTTTGCTGGGGCGTGATTTGAGCGTTCACTGTTTACCTATGGATGTTTGATTCGAGTGTTGGCTAATATTTTAGATATATTCGGTCTATCTTCCAGACCTTTTAATAACGAAACCTTTACAGCGATTCGTTCTCTGGAGCCTTTTTATGCACATTTTAAGAACATGAGAACGAACGAGACTGCAAGAGACCATAAGGCCTACACTAGGCAGTTCCATGTTCCTTACCACGTATCCCCACCCATAAAGATATCTAACCTTTTTTCAAACACAACCAGTAGTTTCAGCGTTCGCTACATGGTTACTAAGTTTATTCCATTCATTAACCACTTTGTTCGTAAATCAGTTCTTGCCTACTTCCTTCTTAAATCTAAATTTATCCAATTTGGATCTATTCCTTCCAGTCCTGGTCTGCTGTTTTAATATGATGACCTTGCCTACATCACCCTTGTGAAAGACCCTGACCCATTTTGAAATTCCAGAAAGAGGAACGTTGTACAATTAATAAAGATGCATTTGTTCTCCCATGGTGTTTTCTCTGCTGAAACTGTCAGCAGCTGCCAACTTCAAATATTTTTCAAATACTGGAGTCTGCCGGATTTTGGCATTATAGAAATAAAAACGAATCTCTTGTATCTGATTCTCACATTTATTGGCAATCAACAGGGGAAATTATTATTATAATTCTATAGTCAAATGTCCAGCTGTAAGTATGCAAATGTTTCATAGTTCAAATTATTATTCTTACATTTTTCCATATAAATTGTATGAAATATCTTCTTCCCTACATTTATTTTCTAATAGCAGAGTTGTATTGTATTTTGTTTAATTATAATCACAAGTTTAAGCTCATATTGTTTCTTAATTTACTGGTATGACCATTTGTTCTTTCAGGGAATGTTTTATTAAGTCATCTTTCCGCATATGACAAGTTTCAGACTTTGGAAAAAGTTACTGTTTTTCTTTGACAAAGAGATATATCTCTTTCTTCTTTAAAGTTTTCAGCTTCATTTATGCTTTGTCTATTTCCTTTTTGTCATCAGAGTTACTTATGAGGTAACTTTTGTAAAGTGTGCTTTAAGTTTTCACCTTGAGTTTCAACTTTGCTCATTACAGATTTTTTAATTACTCACAGCTTTCGCCTTTTCATCGGTTGTTTAAATCATAGCCACGTTCTTCGCTTTCATCTCCAATTTACTGGCATAGTCGTCTGTTTTTATAATTTGTTTTAGACTTTCCCTGTCTTATCGTTTTGATAATGAAATTCTTGTTCTCCTTCTTCATTCTTTAAGTCTATCTTGTTATTCATTTCCTGCTTTAAGTTTTGGACGGTGTTCTCCGGTAGGCAAATATTTTCTTCATGATCTCTTACAGTGGACTGAAACTCACTGCTTTTATATTGATTCTTCCTGCATCACTACATTTCTTGCATCTAAATATTAATCTATATCTATTCATTCATTTATCTATTTGTTGTTTGCTATCTCTTTATGTTTATGAGGGGCTTTTGAGTATTTTTGTTTTTGTTTTGATTTTAGTGGTTACAAAAATGACACCATACTACACTATTCTGACATGACTCATCCCGCTCCAAGCAAAAAGTTTCTGATACGTCAGGAAACACGTTTGCCGTTTTCTTCCTTTCTCCGGTAATTTTTCTTCCAATTTCAAGGTTATCTTTTTATTGTTTAATCGAAATAATCCAAAATACATCGTCTATATACTTAATAAAGTTATAAGTTTAAATTCTTTTAATTTCTTTAATACATATTTTATTCATTTGCATCCGATTCGAGGAGGAACGAGGAAATTTGTCCCTTCGCATAACTTAGGCGTTGCATTGGAACAATTTTTTTCATCAAAATAACCTCATATTTTTGTTATCTATTACATGCCAGACACAGTTCTATTACTTATTTAAGATGTTATATATATAAATATACATACATATATATACATATATATATATATATATATATATATATATATATATATATATTATATATATAAAGTCGTCAGATGAGTGACGGTAACTCCCTAAACGCTGAATAAAGTGAAACAGGTTTGCATTTCACAAAGCCATTGCACATTCTTATATAAAGGCCAATAATGGTATTTATATGGAAGAAGTAATGAGAAAATCGGTACGTTTATACAGTCTAAATTTTCGAAAGACAAGGACTGGTACACCACGATTGGAACGTGTTTTGCCGACAGCCATTACGTTTGCATCGCGCGAAAGTAATCGATCTAGCAGAGGGCAGCAGACGATTGGCCAAATTACGTCGACGTTGTGTTGCTGATGGCAGTGGGAGGCTCGACCATAGATTTCCACTTCCATCGAGACGGAGATCATTACATTAGTTATTAACGCCAGGTAATACGTCACGGTACCTGGAGTATCCAAGTCAATGGCAGCTGGCCATAGGATCGAGCTGTCAGGTTCAGTAATTCATCTGATAATTAATATAATCGGTACACAGTCAAAAGCTGATGAAGTAATTGCCTGGTCTCGTTCACAGCTCCAACTCGTCGACAAATCCAAGTATACAATATCATAATTTAATTCCACTTAACGGTGCTTCGTAATTAAAATCAGAGTATTTTTGTTGTTTTGAAATGTTGATATGTCATCATAAACATCTCCAGGTATACGTGCGACCGTTGTTTGTGAGCGATTCATAATTTTAGGTTATGACCTCAAATACTTTTATCTTTGATTGAATTATTCATTTCTCCTGCCCGTTTTCTGTGATATTCAATGGCCATGTTATTCGGTTTTCATTTTATTGTTGGGCACCTTGTGAAATATCTGGATCTTCTAAAGATTTTATTTATTTCAATTTGTTATTTAAATGATACATGAAAAATATGTGAGAGGCTATTCTATCAGAGGCAAATCATTATTATCATTATTATTACTTTTATCTTTATTTCTTTGAAAATGTGTCACAGTAATCCTTTTATATTCAAAAGAAAGTTGAATATGTGACGTAACGGCGCTGTAACCAACCAGAATGCTAGAAAAGTTTTTTGAATAAAAAAAGAGGACGAAAGAGATGAAAAATCTCTTCTTAAAAACAGATAAACAGAAAAATAAGTAAATAAGTGAGGGAATGAATAACTAAAGAAACAAATGAACAAAAAAATAGATATGTATGTAAATAGATAAAAGATTACATAGAAATATCAAGCACCAAATGTCGCCTTCATTTATGTTTTCCTCCTGTCTTCTCTTTCAGGACTTCCTCTCCCCTAAACACCTCTCTACCCTTAAACTCAAACACAGGATATTTGAGAAAAATAACCAATTAGAATGCTTTGTAATCTAGAGGGCTGTAGACACAGTAACCCTGACTTTTATGAATTCCTAACGAACCTCTTTTTGTATTTCAGGTGAGGCGTCCTCTATTGAGGTTTCCAATTGCAGGCGGTCGTTCAGTTTTCTCGACATTTTGTTCGCAATGTTATGGACGGAAGGTCTATTGGTTCAGGGGAGAAACAGATTGGAATTTAACACTGAACATTGTTCACGATGAGCAGGCAAGGTTATGCCCAGAGAAACTTGTTCTATACTTAAAAATTGAGTTACTGAACCAAATAGTTTTTCATTTTCTGGCGACACTGCTTCTGACCCAGGTCAGTGGACAAGGTGCAGGGATGACCCGTCATCCAGGAGGTGCTAAGATAAGAGGGAGGGTGGAGGGGTGTGGAGTGTATTCAGGGATGGAATGGATGGGAATGATTTTATGCCTTTTCCTTTTTGGCTACCTCCCTTGTAAGGGGGAAAAAGCCTTGGTATATGTATGTATGTATGTATGTATTTTATCACTGATGTATTTCATTCTAAATTTCCAATCTTTGAACAAAGTGTTTTTAGTCTATTATCATCTCTCTTAATCTAGAATACTGGTACTCCTACAGGATGCTGAAATGAATTAAATAAATTTTATGGAGTGCTGGAGGTCTGTTTCTTGTAATTAGTAATGTAGAAACTGTAGTCTCTGCTATCATGCGTATAGGGACTGCTACACTGCCTAGACTTGACTAAACGGCGTGTGTGCATGTGTGTACGTCTTGGATCACATGTTGGACTTGTGGTCTTTTTTTGTGTGTCTTTGTAAAGGCATACAAAAAAGATGAGAAAAGGATAGAATCTGTTATCTTTAAAAAATACCACCCAATCTCTAACGAGAAGAAGACCCGCGTAGTGGTCTACTATTCCACACCTAAAAATAGCTCTTTGGTTATGAAAAACAACCTGAATAGTAATACTGAGACTATTTCCAAAATCAACGTGGTATATGAGTTTAAATGTTTTATCGAGGACTGTGCAACTCGTAACTCAAACTACATTGGACATACCAGATGCAGTCTCAGTAGGAGAATATCAATGCATTTAGAAAACGGAGCTATCAAACATCACATGGAAAAATAAAACATAACCAAACCGCCACCAGTGAGAGCTTAGTTAAAAGTACTAAGATAATTACAAGTAGTAGAGACCCACACAAATTCAAGCTTTTAGAAGCAGTGTATATGAAAGAATATAACCCCATTAAAAGCATCCAAAGTAATATGGTCTCACGCATCAACTTGTACAATAATTCTCTATCCCGTATGGCGAACACCCCTATCCCTCTCCATTCAACCGACCCCTCCGCTTACACCCCACCCTCCGGCACTACAGGTCATAATCACCCCCTCCCTCCCTCCTTTCACCCACTCCCTCCATCTCCCCTCCAACCTTCCTCACCACCTCCACCCCCATACCGACGCCGTCAAGACAGGTCAAAACTCCCTCCTCGCCCCCTCTGTCTCTCTCTCTACCCGCTCCTCGCCCTCTCTGTCCCTCTCTCTACCCCCTCTCCCTCCACCACCTATGAACGTTAGGCTCTGATATATAAGCCAAAGGCCCACGCTCTCATATATCATTGTCTTTTTAATTTTTCAATTTTGTAAGTATTGTTCCCCAGCAGTCCACGCATCTGCATTTATAACTTTTTTATTTATTCATGTCTATTTTCTATACTTGTAAATTTTTGCAATGTTTTAATACCAATGTAACCTCCCAGTCCAATTTTTTCTGTATGAATGTTATTTAGATGTTCCAGATTTTCTTTTGCAGACGAAAAAGTTGAAAATCAAATGTATGATTTTAGTCAACTGGTATTTGCCCTCACCCCCAAATGGCCGAATCCTTGTTAGAAAGCTGGAAAATATACAAAAGAAAATCTACTGTACAACTACTAAAACGTTGTCGACCTTAACAACACATGCATACAATAGAACCTACTCCGTTACTTTTGAAATATATATATATATATATATATATATATATATATATATATATATACATGTGTGTGTGTGCGCGCGTGCATATGTGTAATAATAATAAATAATGATAAACGGTTTATTGAAAACATAGCATCCGAAGGTTGAAAATACACATATTAAGGTAAGAGGGATTAACATAGATGGTACATAATGATTACCTATACATATTATGATGCTGAGGTGATTGTGCACTATACAAATATATAAAACATGATAGATGCGTTTTAGTGTTAATATGGTGTTTGGATTAGATGTTGTTTAATAAGTATACAATAGAAGGTATGGGACTGTGTTTATATCTGTCTGTGCGTGGTGCTTTGAAAGGCTCGAGTCTATTGTGATGTCTTGTGGCTCGGGCAGGCAGGACGGTCAGCTTCCGACGGTAGCAGGTTACGGTGGCGAGGATGACGTAATAGCTTGAGGCCGAATTTTCTTAGTGTCTCCTTGTGGTGGTCAGAGAGTTTGGGCAGGTTGAGGATGGTTAGAGCAGCCTCGTAGTTGGAATAAGAGGAGCCTAGGATGATTTTGCATGCCCTTTTCTGTACCCTTTCTAGCTGGCGTTCCTGAGTGAGGTTGATGGAGGGGGTCCAGGCTGGAGATGCATAGCAGAGTTTAGGCAGAATAAAGGTGGAATATATATTCTTCAACTCCTTCTCTGGTGTTCCAAGTGATCTCAGCCTTCGCAGCATGTATAGTCGATAAGATGCTGCTCTGACGGTGTTTGTCACATGCTGCTTCCAGTCCAGTTGGTCATCAATAGTGATTCCCAGTAATTTAGTGGACTTGACTACTTGGAAAGCTTGGGTGCCGATTGTGACATTTAGAGCGGATACATCCTTCTTTGATGTGCAGAAATGCATAGTGTCCACTTTTGTACTGTTAATGGTCACATGGTTGTCAGTCGTCCAGGATTGTAACTTATCAAGAGTAGCCTGCAGTGAAGAGTAGTCAGGAGCTGTGTTGTCAACGGCGATGCCAACAGTTGAGTCGTCAACGTATTTCCAGCGATGGGAACTGTCAGCTAGAGCATCGTTGATTAACATTAGGAAGTACAGTAGTCCCAATTTGGTCCCTTGAGGGACTCCACAGGTCAGGTGTTGTGGGGTAGAGGCCGAGCCATTAAATATGACACACTGTCTACGCTCGCACAGGAAATCCGACAGCCAAGTTACTACTCGTAGGTTGGGATGGAGACCAATTTCTATTGATTTCCTTATGATGTTGGTATGGTCAACCAGATCAAATGCTTTTCTAAAATCAATGAAAATGAGAACAAGGGAAGTGTTGCGTTTGTCTAAAGTTCTGTGAATTTAATCAAGTAGGTCAATTAAACAGTGAGTAGTGGATGAAGTTTTGATGTTGACAAATTGTTGGGATCTATTTCATTGGATGTGTGTGTGTGTGTGTGTGTGTGTGTGTGTGTGTGTGTGTGTGTGTGTGTGTGTGTGTGTGTGTGTGTGTGTGTGTGTGTGCGCGCTCGCTCGCTAGTTTGTGATTTATAATAACCATGAACCACGGGCTGGGTTCGTGATCACCAGCTATTAACCAACCGGATGAGAACTCCCATCTCACATTGGTAGGTCAATGTTTAATGCTTTGACCTTTCACACAAAAAATCATCGCTTTGCGCAAAGCATCAGTAAAAGCTTATGGCGCTAGCAGAGGCGCTACCTCAGGACCTCAAGCGTGGCAGCCCAAGGCGCTGACCACTACACTAATGTGTAGGTGTAATGGTGTACAAATTTATTTACTTGTATGTTTGTGTGTACGCGTGTGTTTACTGTGTGTGTGTGTACGCGCGTGTGTGTGTGTAGGCGCGAGACTACTGTGTGTGTACATGAGTGTACGTGTGTGTGTACGTGAGTGTACGTGTGTGTGAACGAGTGTGTGTGTGCTTACGTGGTTTAACGTGGTTACCTTACTTGACTGATTGGTTTATGCTGTTTGTCGCCAGTCGATTTTATTCGTGTGTTATGAGGAGGAGGAGGAAGAAGGAATAGGTACGTGAAGGAGAACAATAAGAAGAAATAAGAAGCAGAAGAGGAAGAAGAAAATGAAGTGGAAAAGAAATGAAAAAAAAGGAAGAGAACAGGAAGAAGGAGGAGAAGAAAAAGAAGAAAATGAAGAACAGGAAGAAAAAGGAAAAGAAAACAAAAAGATAGAGAAGAAGAAAAGAAGAAGGAGAAGAGGAAGAAAAAGAAAAAGACAAATAAAAAAGGAAGAGAAAAAGAAAAGAAGGAGAAGAAGAAGAAGAGGAAGAAAGGGAAAGAAGACAAATGGAAAAAGAAAGAGAAGAAGAAAAAGAAGAAGAAGAAGAAGAGGATGAAAAGAAAAAAGAAAAAGGAAAAAAAAAAAGAAGAAAAAGAAGAAGAAAGAAGAAGAAGAAGAAGAAGAAGAAAATAAGAATATCAGGAAGAAGATAAACGAGAAAAATTCGAGGAAGAGGAAAGATAAGAAGAAGAGGAAAAAGAAAAAAAAAAAAAAGAAAAAGAAAGAAAAATGGGAACCCAAGGAAGAAAGTCTTGTGGGCGCATGAGGGCTCTACAGAAATTTACGAATTTCCGGATTAATTAGTCTTTCCGGTGATTATTAGTCTGACAGGAACAAACATGGCCTCCGGGATGCTTTGGAAAGAAAGAAGGAGACAGATAATGATATATGTATATATATATATATATATATATATGTATATATATATATATATATATATATATATATATATATATATATGTGTATGTGTATATACATATATAGCGAGAGAAAGAAAGAGAGAGAGAGAGAGAGAGAGAGAGAGAGAGAGAGAGAGAGAGAGAGAGAGAGAGAGAGAGAGAGAGAGAGAGAGAGAGAGAGAGAGAGAGAGAGAGAGAGAGAGAGAGAGAGAGAGAGAGAGAGAGAGAGAGAGAGAGATAGAGAGAGAGAGATATATATATATATATATATATATATATATATATATATATATATATAGATAGAGAGAGAGAGAGAGAGAGAGAGATGAAGAATATCTGTTTAGAGTTTGGTTGATATTTCTACTTTTTATTTCTGACTACCTTCGGATTATTTCGTTCACTTCCATGTCATCGGGCAGGGGTTGAGCGAAAGATGATGAAAAGAAACGAAGATATTGAAAACGTACAATCCCAATGTTATATCGACGTATTAACTGAAAAACTTTGATGCGGTTAATATTTCAGGAGATTACAGCGGCGCCCCGACGGCCCAGAGTCGCCATGCAAGATTTTTTTTTTTAACCTAAGACGAAGAAAGAATTGGGGCGTCCTCTACATCTCTCCTTGAGAGCACGTCCTCCGTGACTCCAGGTCCTCTTCTGTGCGAATTTGTCCCCCAAAGGATAGAAGCGCTGGATTCATATTACCGACGAAAGGCTAAATCTCCGAGTGACGTAGGTGCGCAAGAAATGACTTGTTTTCGTACTACACTGCGCAATGTCATTTTCAGTTCATAATTATTAAAAATATTATATATATATATATATATATATATATATATATATATATATATATATATACACGAGTATATATATATAAACGCACACGCCTATATATATGTGAGATCAGACTTTTTAACCTTATCATAGGTGCTGGCAAGCGATTGTATCCTCATGACTACCAGCACTATTATGATCCCTTTTGCGATGTTCCCCAAAGGAAATTGATTGTACTAAAACCCGATAGTCAAAAAAGGCTCTCTTGATATCCTCATCATTTGAGCCAATTTCTATCATCAGCATTGTATCTAGTTTCTAAAATAATACAAGTTATGTAATGACGTTCTATTCCATTAAAAAAATATTATGGTCAGACTTCCACCACTACTTTTTTTTTTCCTAAAGAAATGTATTCAAATGTTTCAGCGGATTCCCCCCCCCCACCCCCAATATTCGTTTGATAGGCCATTCCCGCCATCGATCCCGGGCTGTAATTGCATAGCGAGGCAGCAAACTCCCATATGTGGACGAACTGCGATGCATTGGTGCGCAACATTTGGCCCACTGAAGTAAAATAAAGTAAAAGAAAGAAAACACACACACACACACACACACACACACACACACACACACACACACACACACACACACACACACACACACACACACACACACACACATGTATATATGTATATTATATATATATATATATATATATGTATATATATATATATACGTATATATATATGTATATATATGTATATATATACACACACACATATATATATGTATAAACATATATATATATATATATGTATATATATATATATATATATATATATATATATATATATATATATTTCAACAAAAATGCATTTTAATTCTAAACCATCAACATCGGGAGACCCGATGGAAGTCAAAATGCAGAAATTGAAACGCAGTACGGCCAAGGACTCGAACCCTGTCTAGCG
>NC_134778.1:65700280-65710280 GCF_046742065.1 Oratosquilla oratoria | reverse complement strand
ATTAGCGCCTCAACGCAATTCCATCTGGCGTGTGCAGTGACACAATCCCAACACGCTACTTTCAGCATCACCAAAAGATTAAACATAAATCTGAATTTCACGTCATCTTTTTTTCTCTTTTTTGATAATTTAGGTTTATGGCAAATATGCTGAATAATTGGCCTCATCAACTTTTAATTCTTTTTAATTCATTCATCTAAAACTAGATGATTACTATGGATGACCTGAGCCTTTTGTGGGTAGATTTCATATTTTGTTTTTGTTTGAACACTCATGTAGCTGAATTTGGATTTTAGCTATAAATATTTTGTGCTATAAAACACGACAGAATATATAAACGGGTGTCAAAGGAGCAACGCTACATCTGGTCGCCAGCTAAATGTTGCACAAATTCACAACTATCGTATGCAGAGCTTAAAAATTATCGCTTTCTATGAACATACAATATACATCATTAATAAGAATATCATTTATTGAGTATTGAACTGAAATACAAAATTCAACTTGAAGTTGTAATATATATTTTTTATTTCATTATTCTTGTTTAAAATGAGTCCGAGGTTCTCAATGACAGAGAAAAGCAGTCTGGGTGACACGTTTGGCACGTGTGACACGTTTGGCACGTGCGACACGTTTGGCACGTGCGACACGTTTGGCACGTGCGACACGTTTGGCACGTGCGACACGTTTGGCACGTGTGACACGTTTGGCACGTGTGACACGTTTGGCACGTGTGACACGTTTGGCACGTGTGACACGTTTGGCACGTGTGACACGTTTGGCACGCGTGTCACGTTTGGTACGTGTAACACATTTGGCACGCGTGCCAACGATTGTCCATACCAGCCTTAGAGTTAAGGAAAAGTCCCGTCCCCTGGTATATTGTTCGGGTTTAAGACCAAAGCAACGAGACACAATTCCCGGCAGATGAAACTGGTTTACCCCCACAGCTTCGACCCCCCCCCACCCGTCCGTTTGAAATTAATCATAAAGCACATGAAAGGAATATCCCTTTGATCCGCGTAAAAAGTGCTTAACGATTAACAAGATTAGCTGGTGTTACTACAGTATACCGTAAAAATTGGGTAATGATATCTGGCCGAGCGGATTAGAGCGTCTCTACTTGCGGCGGAGGTTGAAGTGACGACAATTTGAACCCTCCCGCTAGCGAGTTGGACCAAGGGCATGGGTCATTAGATTCCACGCCACAAAATCCTCTGTGAGGGGCACCGCTCCAGCCTCCTGGCAGGGTCGCTTCGCTACGTTGAAACGAATCACTCGATATTTGAAGTTGTCAAATCAGTCGCTCTGTGGGATAATGTTCATGTTTTCGAAGATGGAAATTTTCTTTTCTTTTTGTGAATAACATAACTGATTTATTCATCTGCCGAGGCATTTCGTCCTACTCTTCAACACCCACCCCGTGGATGACGGGTCATCCCTGTCCCCAGCCACCTCGCTCGGGTCGATGAGTCTGAAGCACTGGAGAGTATAATAATAATCGCGAATAAAAAAAATTTGACCTAAAGGTGCATCTTCCCTCAGGGTCCTGAGGAAAAAAAAATGATCGTAAATCGCAGCAGATAGGCAACAGATATTTCCCATCAACACCGATTTTTCGTCAACGTAGTCTGATAGATAGTGCACTGTAAAGAACTGGGTTCTCCTCTTAGCCTTGCCTTATTTCCCCCTCCTCCTCTTCCTCCTCCTCCTCTTCCTCTTTCCTCGTTATTCTACAACTCAAAGAGATGTTCTCAAAGAGATACGCGAAAACTCGCTAATTTGTGACGCGTTACTGGGGTAATGGGTAACTTTGCATCCTGCTTTCTTATGTTATTATACGTTAGCTTCCTTCACTCTATAAGAATTATTCCTTCTTTTATTAATCCAGATAAAGCGCCGTGTGAGGATGCATGTCTCTATAGGTACAACCTTTCACTTGTTAGAATTTCATCAAATACACAATACAAGCGAGATGACGTCATGTCGTGAGTTTCCTGGCCTGCTTGTCGCTATTTCCTTCTCTCTCACTCTCTCTTTCATCCTGTAATTGTTACTATATTCTCTCCCAGATCGTAACATCTTCCTCCCCTTCCTCCTCCTCTTCCTCCTTCCATTTTCTATTTCAGATACTGTTTGATACTTGTGTCGCTTGTGGAAAATATGGAATATGAGGCAACGGTTAAGCACGCTCGTGCTGATTGAAACTGTTTCATGTATTTTGGCTCTGGGCAATCTGTTTCAGCATTTTTCTTCGTTTCCAAAGAAAAGTACCCGGTGGTATTTCCATTTCTATTATTCTGGTTGCCGCCTGAGTATTTTAACAGTTTCAATGGTATCTCCTCACAAAGATCCCTCGACTTTTGTGTCCTGTCCTTCACCTTTGTTGGTTTGGTCTGTCTAACGCCAGACGATGTTATTCAACATGGAGAACCGTGAAGACCCGCTTTGCTTAGAAAAAAAGTGCTGAAAGTCTGAGTCTCTCTCTCTCTCTCTCTCTCTCTATCTCTCTCTCACTCACACACACACACACACACACACACACACACACACACACACACTATACACACGAACATAAACAATACGGTCCTACTCACCTCCATGGGCAACGCAGGTGAGTTTGAGCTTGTATCCCTCTGGGTAGGGTCCCACCGTTCCCTTGACGAGCCTCCCACTCTCGTCCAGGATGGTCACACCGCTGGGAGGAACTGTGAGTGGAAGTAAATACAAAGAGAATGAAGCAGGAAAGCGTTTAGCTTTTGTTTGTACAAGTAAGGCCAGGACGGATAGCTTCTTCTTCAGCCTGCAGGTAATGCGTTCTCTCACTCACGGCTCACAAATGGTTATTCTGAGGGAAAAGAAGGGGAATGGGAAGGAGAAGAACAGAAAGAGTGAGGGGAGAATAAGAAAATGAGAAGAAGAAAGGGAACGAGAAGGAGAAGAATAGAAAGAATAAGAGGAGAAGGAGAGGGAGAAGAAGAACGAGAAGGAGAGGGAGGAGAAGAAGAAGAGAGAAAAAGAATGAGGAGATGTAGTAATAGGAAGAAAGATAAGAATGAGGAGATGTAGGAATAGGAAGAAAGATAAGAATGATAACATAAATAAGAATAAGGAAAGAAGAAACAAAAATCAGGAGGAAAAAAGGAAACAAAAAAGAAGTATGGGAGAAGAAAAAAAGGAAATAAAGAAAAGAAGTAAAAGAAGTAAAAGAAACAGAAAAAGAAGAATAACATTGATAAATAAGAAAAAGAAAAACGAAAAAGGCGACATAAGAAAGAGTGGAAAATGAGTAGGATGAGGATGAGGAGGCGAAGAAGGAGGAGGAGGAGGAGGAGGCGAAGAAGGAGGAGGAGGAGGAGGAAGAGGAGGAGGCGAAGAAGAAGAAGGAGGAGGAGGGGAGGAGGAGGAGGCGAAGAAGAAGAAGGAGGAGGAGGGGAGGAGGAGGAGGAAAGAAGGGGGAGTCGAAGAGGTCATTGCCCCCTGTATGTATAACACCATTTCGTCCTACAAGATGTCGTTGACACTGAGAGAAGGAACCAGACACCTAACATGACACAACGAAACTATATTTCATCTTCACCCAAGGAAAACACAGAAATAATTTTTCTTCAAAGAACACATGTCTTGCATGCCGTCTCTATTTTCCAGGAATGATAATTTATGTGGGACGAATATCATATTTCAAGATGATTTCTGTCAAATTAAAAAATAAAATAAAGAGGCTTGATGCAAGGTATAAAATAAACAAAAGGTTTGCTTGAGGCATTCCAACTAGTCTATATCTCTTAGGTGCCCCCAATAATCCACATGAGTGATTCATAATGCAAGTAAGCTCGTAATATATATATATATATATATATATATATATATATATATATATATATATATATATATATATATGTATATATATATATATACCTATATATACATATATATATATATATGTATATATATCATTAAAAGTGATGGTTAGTTTTGCACTAATTATTTTCTTAAAGGTATTTTCCATATGCCATATTATAGATTTGTGTTCCTTAGAAAGTAAATTTATGACTTTAAATGATATATGCATTAGAGAAAAACTCCTGCCCAAATATATTTATAATATATATATATATATATATATATATATATATATATATATTATATATATATATATATAGTATATATATTTATATATATATATATATATATATATATATATATATGTATGTATGTATAATATGCATATACATATATACAATAAAAATGGCCTTAAGAGTGTGACGTCAAAGTACAAGTTCTTTTTAAAGAAGTGAATTCTTTCTGTACATTTTTGTCTGCCTGAGTCCCGGATCGTCCTGCTCTCTACCTTTCTCCCGTGCTCTCTCCTTCTCTCTTTCTCTCTGAATTTAGCTCCCTCTCTCTCTATTTCTCTTTAGACTGTCTGCTTTGGACTTTGACTCTCACTTTACTTTTCAACGTGGGTGTATATATATATACACATCTATATATATATATGTGTGTGTGTGTGTGTATGTGTGTGTGTGTTTGTGTGTGTGTATGTGTGTCTGTGTGTGTGTGTGTGTGTGTGTGTGTGTGTGTATGTGTTTGTGTTAGTGAGTGTGTTTGTGTTGATGTGTGTGGTGAGTGGCAGTGGGTTGTGGTATATGTGTTTGTTAGTGTGTGTGTGGCAGTGGGTGTGCGTATATCTGTATATATTAAATATATATATATTATATATATATATATGTGTGTGTGTGTATGTGTGTGTGTGTGTGTGTGTGTGTGTGTGTGTGTGTGTGTGTGTGTTTGCGTGTGTGTGCGTGTATGTGTGTGGTTTGTGTTAGTGCGTGTGTGTATGTGTGTATGTATATATATATGTATGTGTATATGTGCAGACACACACACACACACACACACACACACACACACACACACACACACACACACACACACACACACACACACACCACACACACACACACACACACACATATATATATAGATATACCTATATATATGCGTGAATCTATTTATATGTATATATATATGTATGTGTGTGTGTGTGTGTGTGTGTGTGTGTGTGTGTGTGTGTGTGTGTGCATACTCTTTATCCTCAACATCTGCCTTAATACTAGAGAACCACGAGAACACTTCCCCCAGAGTCTCGTCGTAAAGGCCTTAAAGAAATCGCCAAATAATAATTAATATATACACATATATATTCAAAACAAACACATTCTTGCAAATTTTTATTATATGCTGGAAACGTGAAATGACCCGCGGTCTTCCACGCCAACACCTTATGTACCCAAGAATTTTCACCACGGCATTGTCACACGGAAAGCAAATGATGCCAAGGAATATTTAAAGAAAAAATATTACTCCCCCCCAAAAAAGAAAAGAAAATTATATCTTCATGATTCCAAAATATTGTCAGATGAATAAGAAATGTATAAAGAGAAAATTTCTCCAAAACTGTACTGAATGATAACCATAAAAGATTGTTTGATCTTATCTGAACTAAACATTATGAATGAGGACGAAGCCTCTTTTGCGGGGGAGTTTTGGTTATAGAAACTTTATTGTTGTCCTTGCTGAACGAAACTCTTTGAAAAAGGAGAGAGCGTGGGCTGCCGGAGCAATATAAACCCTTCTTAAATTTCCTGGATCATCTATAAAACCCATACAACACATTAGTTCCACAAATGTTCATCCATTTTTCTTATTTCAGCGGACTGGAAATAGCATCAATGACGTCCTCATGGTGGGAAAAATGTATTTCTTTCTCTTCCAGTAAGGTTTAAAAACAGAAATAAACGTTCAAAAGAGCTTCTAGAAGCTTCGTCGATCGAATGGCTGGGAATTTATAAGGAAATATTACAAACAAAGACGGCAACTGATGTTCTTGTCAGGCGGCGTTCAGACTTTAAATTTCGAGATCAGAAGGTGGGTTTGATACTTCAGTATATTACATTTTGATTGCATCAGGCAGTGTATATATATATATGATCGTAAGAGGCGAGAAGAAAGGGACGGGGAGAGGGACTAGGCATCCTTCTCCCTGTAGCCCCAAGGGGCACACATCCTAAAGACAAAAGTGAAGGCATACGGGGTGCTGGGGGGCCTCGGGCCAGTACCCTAAGGTTTGGGTCTTTTAATGTGCGTGGATGTGGTACAGGTGAGAGTAAAAGGGAAGAGATAGGCAGTATGTTTGTGAGAAGAAAGATGTATGTGTTGGCCTTGAGTGAAACTAAGTTGAAAGGGAGGGGTGAGTGTATGTTTGGGATTGTAAGTGGGAGGTTATCAGGAGTGAAGAGAGGGCGAGGGAGGGAAGGTGTGGCTTTTCTTGTAAGTGAGGAGATAGGTAAAGGGGTAGTGGAGTGGAATGAGGTTTCCTCAAGGATACTGTGGATTAATGTTTAACTGGGAAAGGAGATGTGGGTCTTTGTAAGTGCATATGGGCCGGGCAGTGAGAAGAGCATGGAAGAAAGGGAGGCCTTTTGGATAGATTTAAATGAGTGCATAGAGGTTTTAGGAAGAAATGTCAATGTAATAGTACTGGGAGACCTTAATGCTAGAGTGGGAAATGGTCCAATCGATGGAGTGGTTGGGAAGTGTGGAGTTCCAGGAAAGAATCGTCGTGGAGAGTTGATGGTGGAAATGTGTCTAGAAAGAGAGTTGATGATAGCAAATACAGTGTTTCGGAAGAAAGTCAAGCATAAGTACACATGGGAGAGGGTGGTGGAGGGAAGGGTGGTAGATAGAGCGCTAATGGATTATGTAGTGGTAAATAGGGATTATGATAGGAAGAGTTAAGGATGTACATGTGCTAAGGGGAGAAGGGTGGGGGAATATCAGATCATTTTTGGTGGAAGGTAAGTTGAGAGTGGAGGATAGGAGGAGAAGGAGGAAAGGGACAAAAGGTAGGGAGGTTCTTAGAGTGAACTCCTTGAATGCAAAAGGAAAAGGAGAAGGAGTACGAAAAGAAGCTGACGAGGAGTGGGAGGGAGTAAAGGATAGAGCAGAGATGGGTGTGGAGGAGGAATGGGGATGGTTCAAGGAGGGAGTCTTAAAGTGTGCAAGGATGGTGTGTGGAACAAGAAGGACAGGGGGAAATAGAAGAAAGGGTAGTGAATGGTGGGATGAGGAAACAAAGAAGGTTGTAGAAGAGAAGAAGCGAGCATTCACAGATTGGTTACAAAAGAGGACAGCGGAGTCATATGAGAGGTACAAAGAAAAGAAAAGAGAAGTAAAGCAAAAGGTAAAGGAGGCAAAGAGGAGAGCAGATGTGAAATGGGGTAGGAGTATGACAGAAAATTTTGAAAGTAATAAAAAGATGTTTTGGAAAGAAATTAAGAGAGGAAGAGGAGGCGAATCAAGTAGGGAAGAAAAGGTAAAAGGTACAGATGGAGAGTTGATAATGGAAGAGATGGCAGTGAGGGTAAGATGGGCAGAATATTTTAGGGAGTTGCTAAATGTGAAGGAGGATAGGGAAGGAAAGATAGCTGCAACATGCAGTGGGAAATACGAAGAAAATGAGAGTGATGAGTGAGGAGAACGGAGGAGAAATAAGGAAGGATGAGGTGAAGGCAGTTGTAAAGATGATGAAAGCAGGTAAGGCACCTGGTCTGGATGGATGTCATGCAGAATGTCTGAAAAAGGGAGGTTCAGTGATGGTGGACTGGTTGGTGAGATTATTTAATGTTTGCTGGAGAGAGGGTAAAGTACCGGAGGACTGGAGTAGTGCCTGTATAGTTCCTCTTTACAAGGGAAAAGGGGACAAGTGTGAATGTAGTAATTTCAGAGGGATTAGCTTGTTGAGTGTAGTTGGGAAGGCTTATGGGAGAATCTTAATTGAGAGGATTAGGAGAGGAACAGAAGGAGTAATTGGTGAGGAAACAGTGTGGGTTTAGGACGGGTAGAGGTTGTGTAGATCAGATCTTTGTGGTAAGACAGATATGTGAGAAAGCTATAGGAAAGGGGAAGGATGTTTTTTTGGGCTTTTATGGATCTGGAAATGGCTTATGATAGGGTAGACAGAAAGGCACGGTGGGAGGTTATGCAGATTTATGGGATAGGAGGAAAGCTTTTGGGAGCTGTCAAGTGTTTTTATGTGAGTAGTAGAGCATGTGTTAGGATTGGAAATGGAGAGAGTGAGTGGTTTGACGTACAGGTGGGACTTCTGTCAAGGATGCGTTATGTCGCCCTGGCTGTTCAACTTATACATGGATGGGGTGGTGCGAGAGGTGAATGCTAGGGTAGTGAGTCAGGGATTGGAGATGGTTAAAGAAAATGGAGAAAAGTGGGAGGTGAGCCAGCTGTTGTTTGCGGACGACACTGCGCTTGTGGCAGGGTCAGAGGAGGGATTGAGGAAGCTGGTGGCAGAGTTTGGGAGAGTATGTGATAGAAGAAAGCTAAAGATAAATGTGGGTAAAAGTAAGGTGATGAGATGTACAAGGGGTGAAAGTGGCAGTAGACTGGAAGTGAACATTAAGGGAGAGCGACTGGAGGAAGTGGATAGTTTTAGATACTTGGGTGCAAGTGTAGCAGGAAAAGGTGGAGTGAAGGTGGAGGTAGAATGTAGATTGAGAGAAGCGAGTAAATGCCTTGGTGGTTTAAAGAGTGTAATGAGAAATAGACATTTGGGAATGGATGCGAAGAGGAGACTGTATGAAGGAGTGATTGTGCCAACAGCACTGTATGGGGCAGAAACGTGGAACATAAGAGAAGAAGAGAGAAGGAGTTTGAATGTGTTTGAGATGAGGTTTCTGAGAAGTATGGTGGGGGTTACTAGGCTAGATAGAGTGAGAAATGAGGAGGTGAGGAGGAGAACAGGGGTGAAAAAGGATTTGGGAGAGAGGGTTGATGAAAGAATATTAGGATGGTTTGGACACATGGAAAGAATGAGTGAAGAAAGACTAGTAAAAGAGGTATGGAAGGCAGATGTGGAGGGAGTGAACATGAGGGGACGTCCAAGGATGAGGTGGATGGATGGGGTGAAGGGGGCTTTGGGGAAGAGGGGAATGTCTGTTGAGGAAGGAAAGGAGAGGACGGAAGACAGAGGTGAGTGGAGAATGGTTGTATATGGATGATGTTGTGACTGCATGAGGAGGAATGGGCGGGGGGGTGGGGGGTGGGGTAGTATGTGTGAGTAAATTTTGATGCAGCCCGAAGGGATTTCTCCCCGTCCTCTCCTTATATGCAAAGGGGGACGGAGAGGGGGGGTCGCCGATTAAATGAAGCGGCCTTGCTGTGGATGTACTGTGTCTTGCGACACTGCTTCTGACCCAGGGCGGTGGCCAGGGTTCAGGGATGACCCGTCATCCAGGAGGTGCTCAGATGAGAGGAAGGGTGGGAGGGGTGTGGAGTGTATTTAGGGATGAAATGGGTGGGAGTGTTTTTATGCCTTTCCTTTTGTGGCTACCTCCCTTGGAAGGGGGAAAAAGCCTTGGTAATATTTATGTATGTATGTATATATATATATATATATATAATATATAAATATATATATATATATATTATATATGTATATATATATGTTGAGACATTCTGAAATTATATGAAGTTATATGAAATTATACCTATATATATAAAGATATGTGTAGAAACAGGGGATCTATATCATCTATACCTATAGAAGGGGAGAAGCGTGAACACCAGACTCAAAGTGAGAGGCTTAATGCCCGACGTTTCGGTCCTGAAGACGGTCCTATATTCATGAAAATATATCTAATTTTATGAAAATATTCATGAACATGGGCAATCAATCTTCTGAGCTGTCTCATAGACGCCCAACCATAAAATACCTACACCTTGAGGCTCTTAACGACGGACGGTCCCACCTTGACCCAATGTGTTCAGACAGCCCAAGGAAAGAAAGTATTCCTTCACACCCATTAGGGGGGCGGGGATCGATCTGGAGCCTTCCTTCCGAGGCGGGGGACAAACGGAACACATCACCGCGGAGCAAGATGACCTTTATGTCCTTGCGACATAAGGTCGTCTACTCACCTAC
>NC_134778.1:65697547-65699780 GCF_046742065.1 Oratosquilla oratoria | reverse complement strand
AGATGATACATACATACATATACCAAGGCTTTTTCCCCCTTCCAAGGGAGGTAGACCACAAAAGGAAAGGCATAAAAACACTCCCACCCATTTCAACCCTAAATACACTCCACACCCCTCCCACCCTTCCTCTCATCTGAGCACCTCCTGGATGACGGGTCATCCCTGAACCCTGCCCACCGCCCTGGGTCAGAAGCAGTGTCGCAAGACACAGTACATCCACAGCAAGGCCGCTTCATTTAATCGGCGACCCCCCCTCTCCGTCCCCCTTTGCATATAAGGAGAGGACGGGGAGAAAATCCCTTCGGGCTGCGTCAAAATTTACTCACACATACTACCCCACCCCCCACCCCCCCGCCTAGTCCTCCTCATGCAGTCACAACATCATCCATATACAACCATTCTCCACTCACCTCTGTCTTCCGTCCTCTCCCTTCCTTCCTCAACAGACATTCCCCTCTTCCCCAAAGCCCCCTTCACCCCATCCATCCACCTCATCCTAGGACGTCCCTCATATTCACTCCCTCCACATCTGCCTTCCATACCTCTTTTACTAGTCTTTCTTCACTCATTCTTTCCATGTGTCCAAACCATCCTAATATTCTTTCATCAACCCTCTCTCCCAAATCCTTTTTCACCCCTGTTCTCCTCCTCACCTCCTCATTTCTCACTCTATCTAGCCTAGTAACCCCACCATACTTCTCAGACACCTCATCTCAAACACATTCAAACTCCTTCTCTCTTCTTCTCTTATGTTCCACGTTTCTGCCCCATACAGTGCTGTTGGCACAATCACTCCTTCATACAGTCTCCTCTTCGCATCCATTCCCAAATGTCTATTTCTCATTACACTCTTTAAACCACCAAGGCATTTACTCGCTTCTCTCAATCTACATTCTACCTCCACCTTCACTCCCCCCTTTCCCGCTACACTTGTACCCAAGTATCTAAAAACTATCCACTTCCTCCAGTTCGCTCTCCCTTAATGTTCACTTCCAGTCTACTGCCACTTTCACCCCTTGTACATCTCATCACCTTACTTTTACCCACATTTATCTTTAGCTTTCTTCTATCACATACTCTCCCAAACTCTGCCACCAGCTTTCCTCAATCCCTCCTCTGACCCTGCCACAAGCGCAGTGTCGTCCGCAAACAACAGCTGGCTCACCTCCCACTTTTCTCCATTTTCTTTAACCATCTCCAATCCCTGACTCACTACCCTAGCATTCACCTCTCGCACCACCCCATCCATGTATAAGTTGAACAGCCAGGGCGACATAACGCATCCTTGACGAAGTCCCACCTTTACTTCAACCACTCACTCTCTCCATTTCCAATCCTAACACATGCTCTACTACTCACATAAAAATAAATAATAGATGATAATAGTACAAATAATAACAATGATAATTATAAAAAAATTTATCTATAGGTTAATTTCCCATGAAAAGCAAAAATATAATATTGTACAAACAATACATACATCACATCAATTTCCCATGAAAAGTAAAATTACAATAACATACAAACAATACACACATCACATCAACTTGTTTGGCATAAGTTTCTTAAAAATGTACAGAAAATGTAGTTTTGTCTAAAACAATTTCCCTTCCCTGGCTCATGCTATAAAGAAAGAGGCTACGACCATTTGATCCTGGGCCGTTTCATGAACGTCGAGGACATAATAGAATCCGAACCCACACCTCCGGTATCCAACCCAACGTTATAACCAAATTCCAAAGTACGGGGACAAGTTTGTTCTAACTCTATTCACGAACAGATAGCGCCTGTGTCGTTGCATTTTATTATTTTGCAAATATGTCTGATAATAGTTAATGTTATCATAAGATAACGCATGGAATAAAAGTAATATTCTGTATTGCTATTCACCAGAAGATAAGAATCTAGTGTAGCTATAGGGGAAGTTTGGAATCGGATTATGTGTTACGAGGTCATGCTGATCCTCTTTCGTTTTACGAACACGTATACCTTTTCTCGCTGCACTATAGCAAAACATTATTTTGCTGCTTTATCTGCACACGTATGTGGAGTTTGGACGAGTGAAATGTTGTTTCATGATATTGGTTTTCGAAATGGCAAAAAAAAACAAAGAAAAAAACGAAGAGAAGTAACAAGATGAAGAGGGAATGTCACAAGAATTCAATCTACATTATCTCTCTCTCTCATTCTCTCTCTATCTCTCTTTATTTATTTTTTAGGGGATGGGAGG
>NC_134778.1:65690047-65692547 GCF_046742065.1 Oratosquilla oratoria | reverse complement strand
TGCAGGTTGTCACCGACCAGTTGCAGGTAGTCTTTGGAAGTCGCTGGTAGTCGGTAATAAGATAGGTATGTAAATAGATCGATAGATAGATAGATATATTACATCACACACTGAATAGTCCCAGTACATAGATTTTTCATTTTATCAAACACATTAACGTTTTCCATTTGAGTTTCTTGCATGGGTTTTGTGTCGCCGACCGATCGCTTGATTTCCGGTCGAAGGTGGTCGGAAACAGGTCGTCAGCTGCTTGGTGTGACTTTTGGGGCTTAAATGACAAAACGTCAACACAAGTAGTGTTGACAGACACGGTAGCACAGTAAACAAATGAACTGGAAAACAGAATATAAAATTTGATGAACTAGAACTTGCATTTAATAAACTGACGAATAAAGAAGGATATGTTAGAGAACACACTGGAACAAAGTCGCAAAATGACTGGAGTAAATGGGGAGATGATTAAAAAGATAATCCAAGAACAAAGGAAGCCAAATAAAAGGCACGATGAAGATAAGGTTGAAAGTATAAAATATTACGGAAAAGCAAAAGAGGGGGAGGACGGGGGATGAAATGCTTTATTTACCTGTTAACATTTTTGTTCTTTATTTGTTTCCCTACATCTAACCTTGTCATAGATTAACAAATCACTAGACGTATCTATCACTATGATATTTGTAAAAGAGGAAACACGAGACAAGTGGAAAAAATGACTCGTATCTATTGACTTTTTCCCTTGACGGACGTCGTTTTCCTTTTGTTTTTCTTCTGTTTACTGTAAGATTGTTCTATCCATATACAAGACCCTCTCACAGCAGAGAGAAGATTGTTATGCTTAAGACACCTTCCATAACATGGAAATATATACGATTTTAATTATGTATAAACACGAGGCATCAACACAATAACATTGATGACAGAAATGCTATTTTCATGTTTTAAAATTCGAGGACTCATGTAAGACGAAAAAAAGAAAGAAAATTAGATCAACGACCTGACTCTAGCTTAAGCCTGGGGGAGTTCTACTCCCACTGAAGAATTCACCTTTGCCCTAAATGCTCGGATGGCCAGGGCGAATAAGGACGGGGAACCAAAACATTTCCACTTTTCATCCTCAGGACTTAAGCAAGAGTTCGAAAATATTCCTACAGTTTTGAGGAAAAATATATATATTAAAAAAAAGGCAGAGATTAGGAAGTCTTTTATGCGGGAACGTATTTCCTAACACCCATTACCTATAAAGATGGGTAATTGTGTATATCACACATATATACACTCACATACACAACAAGAGTAAAAATAAAATTAAGTTACTACAGTTTACATCCACCTCTTTCCAAGTAGGGACAGAGCCCGAAGCATTCACAGTATCACGCCAAAGGTCAGTATCACAAAATGTACAAAATATATGTTTTAAATGTGAATTATCATCCATAGCCTTAACAACAACAAGAGCAGGGAGCACATTTTTATCAAAGCGTAAAACAGAAACACAAAAGTTTCTTGTTTCAGTAAAGAGTTCTTGTAAAGAGAGACGCTGAAAGAGACATAGAGAGACAAGAGAAGGGAGCTATGTTGCCAGCTTCAGTCATATTCACGCACAGTAAACACACAAGGATTTAGGAAGAAGGGAAGAGACAGACTGGCAAACACAACGGAAGAAACACGGACATCACAGGCTTTAAGAGATCTTTCACAGACAAGTCAGGGTCAGTGTGATGCTCAAAGTAAACATCATTTCCTGACCCTAAATGTTTTTAACTTGATCTTGTGCATTTATGAAAACATATACGTTTTCGAGTGAGGAGACACGTTTCAGTTAAAATAAGTGTCTTGGGGTGATATTTGCAAACCGGGACAGTGACAGACGGACCAATGAGAACAACATTTAATAATAAGGCTGACCTATCTGCATCGACCCGCGCGCAGAAGCAGGACGACATTTGCTCGACTACAAATCTAACTTTTCTGGGACGTACTCGGTACTCTTGAAGAACATCATCATGGCTAACCACAAACAATTCCATTCAATTTAGAGCAACTGTTAGGAAGCGATGATCTAACACTAAACCAAACACTGGCTAATAAAAGATAAGTCCAACAGGATTAGGTGATCATAGAGATATCATAGATTAGTTTAAAAAGTGTGCGGGGTCAAGGTAATGCCGTATTTAGAACGTTTAGTGTTCTAATATTCAGTGTGATGTTTAGTGATTTTAGAATGTAATATTAAATGATAGTGATTGATATACCGGTGGAGAAATGTAGATAATATATTTTTAGAAAACTATTGAAGATGGCTATCTATTTCTCTAACTATCTGTCCATCTATATATATCGAATTTGTATTTACATACGTATGAATGTATGTATCAATCTCTGTCCATCTACATATCTATATCTACATCTATATCTATACCTATATATATATGCCTATATATCTAAATATGTGTGAATAGATCTGTAGGTATATGTATGTTTACAGTAACAAACCAGTCCGAGA
>NC_134778.1:65682547-65685047 GCF_046742065.1 Oratosquilla oratoria | reverse complement strand
TTTCATTTGTCTATTTTTTCCCCTTTTTTTTTGAAAGGGGAGGTTTATTTTGTGCTTTGTCTCATTTTTTGCTTTATTATTATTACTATTAATTTTTTAATATGCTACCCTTTTCATAAAGTCTACCTAGTTTATGAAAGCATTTCCATATAGAATTGGAAAGGGAGAGCAACGGGTAGATAGGAGACCTTTTGGTCCATAACGAGGCTGGGAGATGGGGTTGGGAGAGGAGTAAATTACGGCAAACAAAACAAATAAACAACGAAATAAAGAAGTAGCGAGATCAATAAATAAAGTGGTAAGCCATTTTGTAGAAACTACTTAATATCTTATTGGTGAGTGTGTGTGTGTGTGTGTGTGTGTGTGTGTGTGTGTGTGTGTGTGTGTGTGTGTGTGTGTGTGTGTGTGTTCACTTGGTCTTTGGATCACGTGTTGGACTCGTGATCGACAGCTATTTCCCTCCTGGAAGAGAGCTCAGAGCTCGTAGGTCCGATCTATGGGTAATGCTATGACCTTGCACACACACACACCCCCAACTCCCCGCCCACGAGAGTTGGAGTAACACCCCTCAGCGCTGCGATACTGATATCATTTCAGCCCCGGGCGAGGGTCGAACCCGGACCTCCGTAGTGGCAGGCCAGAGCTCTAACCACAGCGCCATGAGAGGTGTGTGTGTGTGTGTGTGTGTGTGTGTGTGTGTGTGTGTGTGTGTGTGTGTGTGTGTGTGTGTGTGTGTGTGTGTGTGTGTGTGTGTGTGTGTGTGTGTGTGTGTGTGTGTGTGTGTGTGTGTGTGTGTGTGTGTGTGCGTGTGTGTGTGTGTGTGTGTGTGTGTGTGTGTGTGTGTGTGTGTGTGTGTGTGTGTGTGTGTGTGTGTGTGTGTGTGTGTGTGTGTGTGAATGTGTGTACATTCAATTGCCTCTGTAAGAAAATAGAAGTTGATAAACAAAAAGACTAAAATATAATATAATAAACCAAAATGAAATAGAAAAATAGTTAGTATCAATATATATATATATATATATATATTATATATATATATATATATATAATATATACATATATATATATATATATATGAGTCTACTAAAGTGTATCACTGATTAACTCGAATGTCCAGGTTGGATGACTGAGCAATACCTCTGCCTGGACATTTCCATCTCACATTATTAAATGAACTATTTGGAAGTGACCTGATACCTGAAACACGTGAATTATGAATAGACGAATGTTTGGTCAGTCTTGTACAAGCCAAGGATAGAAACAACGATATGCGGAGCAAAACAGAATTGCCTTGAGGTAGATGGAGTAAAAGGATGAGTTGAGATGGAGTAAAAGGATGAGTTGAGAAGGTCTTAAGATGGACGGCAAACTCTGGGGGAAACTGGGAATGAAGTCATCTTTTTGTAAAAAATATAATAGAAATAAATGAATAGATAGATATGTAGACGAATAAATTAAATAAGATACATAGTCAATAACACCTTTATATTAGTATTCCTGTTGCTTTCGTTGTCGCCAGGTGATTTAAATCAATTAAGGAAACTCCAACTTTTTTCGGCGGAGAACAGAATCCACATGATCCCAGTTTTAACTTCTAATTGTTGTAAAATAAAGAAATATATTAATTAATGAATAAATAAAAACAGATACATGAACAGATGGATGAATAAATAAATCATTTCTATTTTAAGATACTACTGAACATCAGTTGAAAAGTGAAAAAAATATTTAGCAAATTAGTCAAATCCCCTGAATTACCAGCGTAGGACTAGGAGTCCTGGTTTCCTGAGCGTAGATTTTCTCTAAAACTGTTTTCTAACCGAATTTAACCGTCGACTTTTTTGCAGATTTCTTTCAGTCTGATGTCAAGTGACGTGATCAAACTCAGTGAAGACCATTAGCCAGAAAAAAATATGTAAGTTGCGTTACTGTGTCAAAGAGCCTTACTTTCGAAAACTTGTCGCCAAATCTTGCTCTCTAATTTAAGTTTATCTAGCGCAAACTCTCTCGTATCAAATCTAATAGGTTATCTTCTAAAATATAACCAATGAAATTAGTAACATTCTACTTTTTTTTCCCAATGGTTGAAAGTGTTTTAAACGTAAGGTCCCACAAGAGCTGTGTTTGTGTAATGAGCGTGTTGTTTATGTAAGTGCAGCGCTAAGGAAGAAATACTAGACTACTTTCTATGTAAATGAAGCGAGCACCACCTTCAACTAATGGCAGTTAGAGAACAAGAATTTCTTATGACACCTCTGTGGCACCAATTCTTCCCTTTTTATTTTCTTAAAGAGAGAGAAAAAAAAGAGGATAGAAAAAAAAAAGAAAAAAGAAAACGGAAAAAGCTTCTCATCTCTGGAGGCCAAATATCAAGCGACATGACGTCACGTCAAGGCCATACTAACCGATAGACGAAAGTAGCCTTGGCCCAAGGCCACACTTCTGGACAGATGGGCGTGGCCGTAAGCCCAGGGCCAAACTTACCGATAAATGGGCGTGG
>NC_134778.1:65647547-65662547 GCF_046742065.1 Oratosquilla oratoria | reverse complement strand
GTATATGTAGATGTACATGTACATGAACATGTATATGTATATATACATATATCAGACAATCTCCTTGTCTGATTGATGTCGCTGTTCATTAGCGAATTTCTCATATACATATATATATATATATATATATATATATATATATGTATATGCATATGTATATACATATATCAGACAATCTCCTTGTCTGATTGATGTCGCTGTTCACTAGCGAATTTCTCATATATACATACTGTATATATATATATATATATATATATATATATATATATAATGCATATATATATATAAATATATATATAATATATATATATATATATATATATATATATATGAACACAGTATGTTTAGCTACTGTATATATATATATATATATATGTATATATAAATATATAGCATGTTTGGCTACATCTACATGCGGCAACATTGCCACCAGGGCCTAAAGTGCTTGATTGTGGATGCCAAAAGCTTCATCTCCTCTCCTAAGGGATCAGAGACCACCCCTCCGCCCTCCTCTAGTTCTGGAGGAAATTGATGAGCCTGTTCCGAGGCCTGGTTGCATAGCGAGAGCTCCTGGTAGGCCCGGCCCCGTCCTGTCCCGATGAACTCTCACGGGAACATGACATGGGTTCTATGGGGCGGCGTGAAGGCTCGACATCTCTCTTTCAGAAATTAACAACAGCAACAAAAACAGTGCAAAGAATATTCAAATGCAACAACAGACAAAAACAAAACAAAGCATGCAAACAAGTAATACACAACGTCCAAGTACAATGATAACAACACATGAACAACAAACAACGTCCAAGAACAACAACAACGACAACACACAAACAAAAACAAACCTCTAAGAACATCCAAGCAACACACAAAGAAACAACAACATCCACCAAAATAAATAACCAGTATTCAACAAAGAACACCCAACAAAACAGATAACCGATATTCAACAACTAGCAACCAACAAAGGCAACACCTAATTCCAAAATAGCAAGAATGTGTCTTGCACACTCAAATGTAAATCATTCTCGCGCTCGACTCTTTGATAATTAATCAAACGCCAAAATCTGTGCAGGAATTGTCATAATTGGAAACCTCCTCTCCGAGGCCAAAGAAGTAATGTCATGACCTGGCAGAAGAGAAATTCAGAAAAATTCGTTTAAGAAAGAGAAATTTGTTTTTAATAATAAAAGAGGGTTACGAGGATGGATAGAGTGAGATAAAGTAGAGGTGAAGGGGAGAGCAGGAGTGGAAAGGAAGCCGGAAGACAGTGTTGTTCAAAAGAATGCTGAGATGGTTTGGCCATATGGAAAGAATGAACGAAGAAAGTTTTGGGAAAAAAACCCCGTGGAAAACAGAAGTGGCTGGGGTGAATTTGCGAGGAAGACCAAGAATGAGGTGGATGGATGGTTGAAGGCACGGAAGAGATTATCTTTTGAGGTTAATCCTCTGGTCATTGTCTATATACATGCAAATACACATGCATACATACACACACATACATGAATATATACATACATACATACACACACATACATACATACATATATACATACATACACACGACTCGGTGGTGCGGTTGGTAGAGTCCCCGATTGTCACTACGGCGGTCCGGGTTCGAATCCCCCCCGGGCTGAAATGATTTCAGTATCGCTGTGCTTCGAGTCGTTACTCCAACTCTCGTGGGCGTGGAGTTGGGTGTGTGTGTGCGTGTAAGGTCACAGTATTACCCATAAATTACCCATAGATTGGTCATACGAGCTCTGAGCTCTCATCCGGGAGGTTAATAACTGTCGATCACGAGTTCAACACGTGATCTAAGACCTTGGTGAATCACATGCATACAGAACAGTCGCCACTGAAAACGGTGTCGCCTTGCCAGGGCGGTCTCGAACAGGTAATGTCCTTCTTGCCCCGAAAGGTGTCTGTCCTAAACGAGGTCATTGACGCTCGCTGTGGTTGGACTCGCTAATGAGGTCATTCAAGTGTAATGCAGAATCACAATCCAGCCTGTTTATTGTGTGAAGAAGCACATTAGATATTACCCACACAATAACTATAATGAAAAATTAAGCTGTAATGTTACACGTACACATTAAGTGCATCCCTATTGAATTGTTCACCATGTTCAAAATAGACAGACGAGTATGTCAAATAAGCGCTAGAAATAGATACAAAAACTACACTAGAATATGACGTTGCAAAATTTCTTCTTGGCATGCAATAAAAAATATTACCTTTACAAATTAAAATTTTTATGTCTCATAAAAACCGGTTACGAAAACGAAACACTGTATAACATGTACGTAAACTGAACTAACTTTATCATTGGTGATACAGGTAACTAATACGTCTGTATACTATGGATGCCATCACCTCTTTTCTGAAAAATAACCTCGCTAAGCCAAGACAGCGACCACGCGAGCGACTACACATGTTAGACTCCACGGGAAGCACAAGTGAAGATGACGTTGGAGGAATTTCTATTTCTTAATTTTAAAGTTTGTTATCTCGAGAGGCGCTCGCACAAATGATACTTTTAGATGTCCACACACACAGCTAATAAATAAGAACGTGGGAGATGGGAGGGGGTGGAGAAAGAAAGAGATATGGCGGGGGAGAGGTAAACAGAGGAAGAGAGAGAGAGAGAGAGAGAGAGAGAGAGAGAGAGAGAGAGAGAGAGAGAGAGAGAGAGAGAGAGAGAGAGAGAGAGAGAGAGAGAGAGAGAGAGACCCAGATATATATATATATATATATATATATATATATATATATATATACACACACATATATATATATATATATATATATATATATATATATATATATATATATATATATATATATATAGAATCGCTCGATGGAGGCATCCGTTCGAAATTGATACGTGGACAAGCCGAGGATTCGAACCCAGCTAACCCGTAACAAAGTTACAGTGACTTAAACCAATACGCTATCAAGAGATAGCGTATTGGTTTAAGTCACCGTAACTTTGTTACGGGTTAGCTGGGTTCGAATCCTCGGCTCGTCCACGTTTCAATTTCCAACGGATGCCTCCATCGAGCGATTCTTCAGTCTCGACTGCGATGGCATGGAATTAAAAGTGATTTGTGGTTGAAAAAAGATATTAATTGATCACTGGGAACCATTCAGTGTATATGTATATATACATACATATATTTATATATATATATATATATGTGTGTGTGTGTGTGTGTGTGTGTGTGTGTGTGTGTGTGTGTGTGTGTGTGTGTGTGTGTGTGTGTGTGTGTGTGTGTGTGTGTGTGTATACTCGCATGTACTGTATATATGTATATCCTTTCCCCCAACCATGCAGCTCTCTTTCTCTTCCTCTCCCCCCCCCCGCATCTCTCTCCTGTCTGCCATATTCTCTGTATGTAATTGGCACTTGGAGACAACTCTATATAAAGAAAGATGATGTGAGGACGGAGCTTTTATTTGTCCGACGTTTCGCTCTTGTTACTTGAAAAAGCTGCAATAACGAGGGAAACGTCGTACTGATAAAGGCTTAGTCCTCACATAGTATTTATTTACCTCTCTCTCTCTCTCTCTCTCTCCCCTCCGTCATATCTCTCTCTGTCTCGTCCCTTGCTATCCCTATCCCTCTCCCTCCCCCCGCCATATCTCTTTTTCTCTCCCTCCCCCTTGCCATCTCTCTCCCTCTCTCTCTCTCTTTCTCTCTCTGTCTTCCTCCCCCTTCCATATCTCTCTTCCTCTCCCTCCCCCTCGCCATCTCTCTCTCTCTGTGTCTACCTCCCCCCACCATATTTCTCTCTCCCGCCCTCATATCTCTTTCTCTCTGTTTACCTCCCCCCGCCATATTTCTCTCTCTCTCTCCTTCCCTTATCTGCCCTTTTCTCATTCATTAACTGTGTGTGTGTGTGGACATCTAAACGTGTCATTCCATCGAGCTCCTCTTGAGCTACTAAACGTTAGAATGGACTAATTTGGGGTGATGGCAACGGGAGGTGGGTCCACGGTTGCTCCGTAAGGTCACCAATGTAGCGGGTGTAAGCTATGGGAGAAGGAAAGAGGGTTTGTGACGCCTTATCCTTTATTTGTAAGGTTAGAACTGAATTGTGTTTACATGTGGCCCGAAGTCGTATATGTACCGCGTGGGAAAGCTCCCGCGGTGCAAAATTATCCCTAATTATATTGAGTTGTGTTAGCGTTCGGTCACGCTGCCACGCTGACCAGGCAGGTATATGCGTCAGGTCGCAACGCTTCCTTTCTGATACCTGCCACGTGGTCCATACAATGAGCGCCCCGAGGCGGTTTGTACAATCCCAATAGTATGTCCTAGAGAGTTTAGAGATGAGATTGTAGAAAATCTTGATGATTATTCAGCCTACAGACGAAGAAACAATGGAAATACGGCTCAGGTTGGAAATTATGCTGTTGACACCAAATATGTAGAATCGTATAACAAGTATCTCTTGCTGAAATTTCGAGCCCAAATTAATTTGGGAATGATGGAGATAATTACCGGAAACATTAGCAATGGTGATGGGGAAATGCATAATGAAATTAAGCTGTTCTTATCTTGCGGATAAGTTTCCCCGCTAGATGCTATGTGGCGGCTGTTTCCTTATCCGATGCACGCAGTCTCATACAGTTTGCCGCCTGTCTGTACACTTACCAGATGAACTAAATGTGTATTATCGAGAGGGAGCACTCTAAGAAGCAGCAGAGTGAGCTCAAAGGCGCGAGACGCATTTAACTGCCTGGTTTAGATTGAATCAAAAGGATGCAGCTGCGAGCAATCTTTTATACTACCAAATTCCTGAGAGGAACGTCTTCAATAAAAGTACCTTTACCTGGACTCTAAGACTTATAGCAAACAAAATAGGTACTAGAAAGTACTCAGTAATCCCAAGAGACATTGGAAATGTTCGTTTGCGCTTTTTTTTTTTTACATATTCCTGGATCCATTTCATTTGCAAGCATGAAAACATTGGAGGGAACTGATAGGCATGTGTCAGACTGAGACTTCTTGAAGATGATGAGGAGCTAAACAAAGCATTGCCAGAGACAGCAACCCTCAGTATGGCAAGGCAATTATTGAATGCATTTTCAGTGTGTTTATATAACAATTCTACAAATGCGTTGCACTTGTGGAATCAACACAAAGAAAACTTAATTGAAAACCTGACAACAGATCACAATGCAGCAACAGCAGAACATATTGCTTTGGAGTCTTTGAACCAAATATTCAAAGAGCATGGAATATTATGCAGTTCGGTCTCCCTGAACCTATAAGAGAGCAAGAGGGGCAAGAAAATCCTTTGCATGTGGAGCCTGCAGACCTTAATTCACTTAATGAAGAACAGAGGGATGTGTTTGATGTAGTAATGGAAGCTGTCACTGTTGTAGTAAGAGATGATCAACAAGTCAGAACATGCTTTCATCTTGATGCTCCAGGAAGATGTGGAAAAAAATTCTCACTCAACATGTTGAATCGTCATTTCAGCACGAATAACGTCTGCGGAAGTACGGCTGCGTGGACAGGCATTGCTGCTATATTGTTAACTGGTCGCAAGACTCCCCATGGTCTAGACCAGGGGTTCTTAACCTTTTTTCTCCAATTCCCCACTTTTTAGTGAGCCAACTCTCCATTTCCCACCAAAGGATCGGTGTTTGACAAATTCGATTTTAACCCATGCAGTGTTTAGTACGCAAATATACGCTTTGCTTTTTTGTGCCATTTTACGGCCCTTAATTTTTTTTCCCCATTTGGCAACTCCGCCATTCCCCACCAGTGGGGAATTCCCCACAGGTTAAGAACCACTGGTCTATACAGTCCCCCAGGACATTTCACCACCTCATTCTGAGCATGGAACTACTCTAAGAGCAGAGCACGTGTTCTTCATTGACGAAGCATCAGTGATTCAAAACTATACTCTCAATCCAATTGGTAAATGTTTGAAGGATGTTACGGGTAGCTATGTATTGTTTAGAGGTAAGGTGCTCCTGTTAGGTGGAAATTTCAGACAAACTCTTCTTGTTGTTCCTGAGCCCCTCCGACAGCCTTCTACATCAAAAGGTCTAATTTGTGGCATAAATTTGAACGGATTAGGTTGACTTAGAACATGAGAGCAAATGTAAACGATATGCAATTTCCCATAGTTACTTTAGCTTGGAAATGACTTTCCAGTGTTTTGGACAATGTTCACACAGGTACTGTGGACATACCATCAGAGCGCTGCTGCAATGCACAATAAGAAGTTGGCCGGATGGGAATGCGCACGAACGTGAGGACCGGCCAGCAGGAGGAAGAAAGCAGAAAAGGAAGACCGGCCGGCCGGAAAAAAAGTTAAAGAAGAAGACCCGGCCTGCCGGGGTGTGCACAGGAAGATGCCGACTGCATGCATGGGAAAATGCACGGAAGTGAGCTCCGGCTGGCAGGAGAGAGAAAAAGGAGGACCAACCGGCCGGCGGAGTGCATTAGGAAAGGGCCGGGCGGCCGGCGAAGTGCATTGGGAAAAGGCCAGCCGGCCGGCAAAGTGCATAGTGAAAAGGTCCCCCGGCCGGCGAAATACAAAAGGAAAAGGCCGGCCGACCGACGGAGTGCATAGGGAAAAGGTCGGCTGACCGGCGGAGTACATAAGGAAAAGGCTGGCCGACCGACGGAGTGCATAGGGAAAAGGCCGGCTGACCGGCGGAGTACATAAGGAAAAGGCCGGCCGGCCGGTCGTAGCTGACCTACAAAAAAGGGTCCGGCATGTCGGTCGGGTGCGCACGTGTGCGTGTGCGTGTGTGTGTGTGTGTGTTTACCTATTTGAAGAATACGGTGTTGGAGCTGTGCTCATGGGGTCCGGCCTTTTTACCTCCATTTACCAAAGTTTGTCGTTTGTTTACGGTGTTGGTTTGGAGTTTGCCCGAGCCATTTGGAGTCTGTCGGAGTTTGTCCGAGTCACTTGGAGTCACTCTGTCTGTTGGAGTCTGTCGGAGTCATCCAAGAATGACCAGCTGTTGGCCAACAGCGAGAGCCCTTCTGTCGGGGCCGGGGAAGACTGACTTGGACGAACTCTGTCAGATTCAGGTAAACCCCAACAGGCTCCGGCAGGCTCAGAAAGACTCCGACAGACTCCAACAGACTCCTACAGACTCAGAAAAATTCCGACAGATTCAAGTAGACTCCGACAAGTTCCGAGGGACTTTCCGACACGCACGAAGTTTTAGTGTGAGGAGGTGATCAATCGCCGGTTATCAACTCTCTTTACGTGAAAAGGTGGAGGAAATAGAGCCAAAGTTGATAGACAGAGGCCATGAGGACCCGTCCGGAGACCGAGTGCCAGCCCTTAGGGTTCGCACCTCCAAAAGAGAAGTAAGGGTGTTGGCGGGTTTTGAAGAGAGATGGGGGGAGAGGATCCTTGCTGACGCCCCTCTTGGTCCTTGTGGCTAAGTTTTCTGTATTAACAATCTCTTGCCTGACTCTCTCGGTCCTAACTGGACTTGCATGATTTTGTTCTGGTTTGCACCAGGGGATTTTATTTAGTTTTGGGAGAGACCCAGAGATCGCATTGGTTGAAATAATAATAATAATAATGATGATGATGATGATGCTGATGTATCATCATCATCATCATCATCATCATCATCATCATCATCATCATCATAATAATCATCATCATCATCATCATCATCATCATCTCCTTTGGCCCCATACAGAGCATGCTTTATGCATACGATATCTTAGGCACCCCTACAGACCAGAGTTACGCATCATTCTTTTATAATAGCAGACTAATCGCTCAAGAAGATGAACGCTGATAATTTTACTTCTATTATCCTTTTGTACTGTTGCCCTCCTTGAACATTTTATTTATATCTGTGGAAACAATTCACAACTCCTCGGTGTGGCATTGTTCCTAATGATATATATGCTGCTTATCACAAAAAATATATAGGTAGATAAATGAATAAATAGATAAATGAATACGGAGTGACTTTCAGCGTCTATCCATTCACGCGATTTCAGTCATCTTAGAGAAGCCCGTGGGACACAAGAGAAAGGCTGCAGCATTTTACCCTTGATCGAGAGAAATGTCTTTCAGAAAACCCCAACCGGATGGGAAAGAGAGAGAGAAAAAAAAAATTGACGTGGAAGCAGTAGACGATCGTCCAGTAATTTCCAGATCCAGAGAGGATTCCTGGAAGGCGCGGGGGAAGAGGAATTGTGGGAGAAGTTTGAATCACTGGAATTAGAACTTAGAAGAGTACGGAATGAAGGAAAGGCGTTATCTTCAAGGTGCGATATCGGACCTTGCAGCTCAACGAGGAGGGCCAACCCCAGATGGGGATTGTGACGGATGGGTTACATGGGGAAGGGAGAGAGGTGGAGGCGAAGGGAGAGAGGTGGAGGCGAAGGGGGAGAGCTGGAGGCGAAGGGAGAGAGGTGGAGGCGAAGGGAGAGAGATGGAGGTGAAGGGAGAGAGGTGGAGACGAAGGGAGAGAGGTGGAGGAGAAGGGAGAGAGGTGGAGACGAAGGGAGAGAGGTGGAGGCGAAGGGAGAGAGGTGGAGGCGAAGGGGGAGAGCTGGAGGCGAAGGGAGAGAGGTGGAGGCGAAGGGAGAGAGATGGAGGTGAAGGGAGAGAGGTGGAGACGAAGGGAGAGAGGTGGAGGCGAAGGGAGAGAGGTAGAAACGAAGGGAGAGAGGTGGAGGCGAAGGGAGAGATGTGGAAACGAAGAGAGAGAAGTGGAGGCGAAGGGAGAGAGGTGGAGAACGAAGGGAGAGAGGTGGAGAACGAAGGGAGAGAGGTGGAGAGCGAAGGGAGAGAGGTGAAGGCGAAGGGAGAGAGGTGGAGAGCGAAGGGAGAGAGGTGAAGGCGAAGGGAGAGAGGTGGAGAACGAAGGGAGAGAGGTGGAGAACGAAGGGAGAGAGGTGGAGAGCGAAGGGAGAGAGGTGAAGGCGAAGGGAGAGAGGTGGAGAGCGAAGGGAGAGAGGTGAAGGCGAAGGGAGAGAGGTGGAGAACGAAGGGAGAGACGTGGAGAACGAAGGGAGGAGGTGGAGAAAAAAGGGAGAGACGTGGAAGCGAAGGGAGAAAGGTGGAGAGCGAAGGGAGAGAGGTAGAGATGAATGAGGTAGGAGAGAGCCATGGGGGAGGTCGGCGCGACTGGGTAGGGGGGAGTATGGCGGTCTGCAGAGTCTAGACCAGGGCTGGGCAACCGTTCAAAACCATGGCACACTGACGACTTTTTTTTCCACCAAACCCAGAGCTCACCTTAAGAAAACGGTTGATAAATCTCCAGCTTCTTTTGTATAGCTATTTGTAGCTGCCTTCTACACTGGGCGGGGGATTGGGGCCCTATAATAGGAGGTGAAGGGAGGGAGCGAGGGAGAGAGAGGGCTTGTACTCGTAAACGTAGGCCTATCATTTATGTTACTCTGTTGGCACGCGAGGACATTTTGTATCAAAGATTTGGCTGATCTTTGCATCTATACTTAAAAAGGTTTCCTTCCCACCGTTGTTCTTGACTGAGCATTGGAGGACCAATGATACACTTGGTTATGATCTCCAGGGCCATGAAAGTTAAAGAAATAGAAAGTAAATATAAATATGTAAATAAAGGTAAATTGATAAGAAATATATAGATACAGAGTAAAGATTATTATATCTCGTATTAACAGTTTAGTTACATTTTCCTCAGTTATATCAGTTATAGTAACTCGAGTTGAAAATTCTCTTGTCACCTCCCGGGCCACTAAGACCATCCCGCGGGCCACATTTGGCCTGCGGGCCATCAGTTCGACACCCCTGGTCTAGGAGGATTTGTTTGTCTATGGTTCTTTCACGACTGGACAAATGGAGGCCAGGGTAAAAGAGACTGTGGTGGTGTAGATTACTTTATTAAGGAGATGGGAAGACTCGTTTTCTGTGGGTCTGACAAACCAGGGTTAAAGTTACGATTCCTGACGTAATGTCTCAATGCAGGGCCGGTCTATCACCTGGGAGATTATTTTTTTTTGTACCTGATCCTGGTGGTATATTTATCTATTTATTCATTTATTTTAGTGTGAATGTGAGCATAGTCTGAAGCCAGTGCAACCAGAGTTCTCATACAGAGCTCTTCCTGTGGCGAAGAAGAATCTTGCTTGATTGTATCGTCTCTTCGCAGGAATAGGGGGAGAATTCCACTGTACCGCGTCGACGTGGGTGTCTAGCAAGAGGACTAGAATGGGGGCACGTGGGAGTTATGCCTACGTGGGAGTCCGTGGGTGTGTGAGTGTGACTGTATCTCTACTCCGGGGTTTCAGAGGAAGGTTTCCCAGTGGGAGTGGGGAGGGGGGTGGTGGTAACATAGATGGCTGAATTTCAACTCTGGTTGGCACCAGAATATCTACAGTTTAATTCCTGCATGCATAGTAGCATTGTAATTTGCTTGTAATGCTTCTGATTATTATGATTTATTTTATCTTATGATATTCATTGCAGTGCTAGTGCATACTGAATTAATCTCAATAAATTACCATTTTATGTTTTTTGGGTTAATGGGGTCGTACATGGTTGAGGTCCTCTGGTCCACTGTATTTAAGGAGAAAGAAAAGGAAGACTACAGGAAGGATAATAAGGAGGTGGATAAGAACATAAGGAAGGAGGAGACTGCAAGAGACCATAAGGCTTACACTAGGCAGTTCCATGTCCTTTACCACCTGTCATCCATCTATCTTCTCTTAAAACAACTGATAGTTTCAGCGCTCACTACTAGATAGTTACTAAGTCTATTCCATTCGTTAGACACTCTGTTGGTAAACCAATTCATGCCTAACTCCTTCTTGAACTTAAAAGAGTATAGGGAGAGGGTCGTGGGGGGTGAGGGGGTGAGAGGGGTTAAAGACTTCCATGGTGTTGGGAGAAGGAATAGGACGAATGAAAGCGAAAGAACGAGAAGGTGGCTTTAGAAAGAGGAAATGAGATCATTAAGAAGAAGAAGGAAAAAAAAGTTCTTTTAGGACGGCAGAGCAAGGAGGGGAAGTGCTCAAATATGGAAATGGCGGTTGGAAGATGAGGGCTGTGTAAGTGTGGAAGAAGAAAAATGTTGAAAAATAGATGAGGTCCGTGAGGGCGCGTTTGGGTTGTCGGTGAAGGAGAGTTACATGTGAGGGCGCGCCGCAATAGGAGAATGTTTTACCCACGAGGACTGAATAAATACAGACTCAGTTTCGTAAAAAAGGGTGGAAGACAAGAGGAAGGGAGCGGTTGCCAACTCAAAGATCTCTCTCAATAGCAGAGAGAATGGGGAGAGACGGAAAATGCCATTCTGTGCCCAATGTGAAGAAGACATTAGGTCGAAATTCGAAAGAATAGGATACGCGAATACCTAAGGAATTTGATTAAGAGCCTGGAATACGACGGTGATGAGAGAGACGCATATGTATGTAAATTGGACTACTGAGAGGAGATCAAAGGGATTAAAATGGGCTCATCGGACTAGTTTTTGGAAACCGCGGACATAACATGAAGCTGTGTGTAAACTGAGAATGGGGATGGATGGGGAGGGCGGGGAGGAGAACTGTGTGGGTTCAAGTGAGGAAGAGGATACATAGACATGTTTCTTTTCTGTAGTAGGATGATTATGCAGGAATGTCGAGCAAAAGTAAGATCCAAAGTAAAAGTCTACGATTCATGTTACAAACATTTGGACTAGGTAGTATGTCAGTTGAAGTTAGGCAAATGTTTTTATGTGAGTAGCATTATGAGGGTCGGGAGTGAAGAGCGAATAGAATGAGGTGAATGTGGGACTGCGTTTGGGTAGCGTGATGTCGCCCAGATTGTTCAGTATGGATGCGGTGGGTGAGAATTGAGGGACACTATATGTGAACCTCTTGTTATCAGCCAATAGCTGAAATTAATTAGACTCCTACTCAAGACGTAATACAGAATGTATAATGAAATACACACACGTATATACAGAGAGAGAGAGAGAGAGAGAGAGAGAGAGAGAGAGAGAGAGAGAGAGAGAGAGAGAGAGAGAGAGAGAGAGAGAGAGAGAGAGAGAGAGGGAGTGAGGGAGAGAGAAAAAACCTTAACGAAATAAAAGTTTCAAATTTTTTATTTTAAAACAATTACCCAAAGTGGAATTAAAAAGAACACACATTTTCTGTGTTTAGTGGAAACAAAACTAAACTGAAGAAAACGGAAAGCAATTATAGAAAGATAAAGAAGAAGGACAGGGAAGGGGAATGAAGAAGGGAAGGTGATAATTCTCAGAAAACGGGGAGTGTAGTCCCAAAGAATGTTATCTGATGGAGAAAACGGGACCTCCGTTACCATAACCACAAATAAATATAAACAGATAAATGAGCGTTGGTGGAAAACGTATCAAAAATTTATATAAAAAAAAAAAAAAACGATTTGAGGATTTCAATTGTAAATGAGAGCTGGAAGTAATTGGAATCATGTCAGAAAGATAAGAAACAGAGCCATGTTTTTTCTAAACACTTCCTGAACGGGTGATACTTTTATCCTCTTAATATGGTTGACGTCAGGTGATTTTATTCATCTCCATGGCAACCCAATGCCCCCCACCCTCTCCTCGTCTCGGGAAAACCCTTAGGAAAGGATTAAGAGTGCAAACGACGCTGTCATCTGAGAAAGGGGTGAAAGAGTAGGACAGACCGAGAACACCACTCTGATAATTACCCAGCGCTTCTGTCCTTGTGGACAGCAGCTAAGTCGTAAAAGAACACTGCGTGACTGTGGTCCATAGGGGTGTTGCTGAAGTCCATCAAGTATTGACTGTATAAAACGATCATTGGGCGCAAACGCAACAGCAGTGCATACCTGCACTCACCCTTCTCCTCCAGACTTTGCTGATCACCATAACAAGCTTCCGGGTAGACTCCCAGCCTATTCCTTCGTGTCAAGGGAGATAAAAGATAAAGATCACAAGAAGAACTTTGGATAGGAGATTTGGTACGACTGTACTGTATATCCATCAACAGCATTAGAGTCTCTATTCTAGAGTCTAGACCACGGGTGGGCAACCCTTTGGCACGCGTGCAACGGCTGGCACACTAACGATGTATTCCCGGCGCGTTAACCCAGAAGTGAAAAAGAAAAAAAAAAAAACATAGTCAAGCTGAGTTGGGCGGTAAATTGGGGCATTTATAGAACATGAAGGGAGAGAATGGGCCTATACTTGTATGTAGGCCCGTCAGTTATGTTACTCTGTTGGTACTCGAGAACATTTTGTATCAAAGATTTGGCTGATTTAGACTACCTATAACTCCGCAAGTACATTAGGAGGTAAGCACTGAACGGGTAATCTAGGCAAATATATTAGTTTTCTTTATTATCATCATATATAATTTTTCCCTTGGTTGGGTTTACTAGAAGGGAGTGGAATGTATGGGAAATGGAATGGGTGGGAGTGGTTTCTATGCCTCTTTCTTTTTGGCTACCCCCCCGTGTAGGGGGAAGGAGCCTTTGGTATATGTATGTATGTATGCGTTTACTGTATTGGCTATGCTATGAACTCTTTCACTTCACTAATTGTAAAAAACACAACGGAATGTTATTCAGTGTGTCTTTTTTTTCGTTAATGGCAAAGGGGGTAAATGGCTCACACTAAGAACGCTCAAAAAGGAACGTGGAAAGAAATAATAAAAAAAGAAATAGAAAAAGGAAAATCCTTTGGTCTAATGACTTCTATTAGAACCTCTACTTAGTAACAAAGCTGTGAGGGCTGAAATTATTGGTTGTTTTAAGACAAGATAAGATAACTTTTGGATGGGGATGATATGTGGTAATGGACATGGAACTGCCTAGTGTAGACCTTATGGTCTCTTGAAGTCTCCTTCATTTCTTATATGTACTTATGTACTAAGATACCTGTATTTCCAGGATCTTCACATTCTCAACATAGACAGTAACAGTAATGCTTACTGTGTATAGTGTGTAGTTACAGTGTAATCCAAGGGAAGAAATGCTGAGGAGCATACTACGCCAGGAGACGCTGAGTGGCTGCGGCCGAAGCAGTCACCTTTGCCCTATGTACTATATGCGCCTTGGGGACTGGCAGGTAACAGACAGTGACTGCTGGGAATCGGAAGGGAGTGCGGGACTCGAACCCGGGACTAGGAAGTTGCGAGACTAAGACAGCTTCCGACTACGGTGCCAGAACGAGGTCAATCTAATTTATATATCGTGGGTATTGACCTCGAGGTAGGGATCACGGGTGGAGCAGTCCCACTATTTTCACCGTAGCCGCACCATGCCAAAAACCCCTTCAGACAATGCAGCGCCATTTAAAGAAGCTATAGTCACAGATTGCATGGTAACATGTCTAGGACACACTCTTTAGCCTGAATTATGCAGAAGTATCTTGGGGAAGTTGACACAATCTTTACTCGACCTAAATCTTCCTCTTTTGAGCAAACACAGCAATATATTTCTTGGCTGAAAAACGTCCCAACCTCAGCAGCCATTCTTACACACACAATTATGAAATATGAATCCCAGTTTCCCAGTGGAGAAGAGGCAGCACAAGCTAACAATTTGCACGCAAATGAAAGAGTAATGACGACGACGCCAGAGAGATGAGAGCGGGTCATTTTCTATACATAGATAATTATCAAAGCATCTGCTATATATATATAGAATTCTCCCTATGGGTGCCCATATCCGTACGTTTTGATTACCTTTTTTTCCAGTTTGTGTTATGCGCTGAGGGTTTTCGTAAAATAACTTGGTTTATGAGAAAGATACTAATGACCTGCGTTTACTTTCGCACATTTTGTATCCTGTTTGTTTACAAGATACTCGCTTTGTTTACCTGAAATATCTGTGTTACCTTCGCTTGTTGTAACAAGAACAATTTTATGTCTATTCTTCACCTCTCCACGGCCGCAAAAATCTTAATTAAGCACTAACATGACCAATTCATTACTGCTGTTATTTCGCTATGTATCTTTGAAGTGGAATCATACCGTAGTCTAATCTTCATGAAAAAATAACCCAAATCACTTCATTCTTCCTT
>NC_134778.1:65640047-65642547 GCF_046742065.1 Oratosquilla oratoria | reverse complement strand
ATATATATATATATATATATATATATATATATATATATATATATTCTTTTCTTTTCCTGTTGACTTTTCCCATTTTCATATGGGGTCGCCGTTAATATATATATATATATATATATATATATATATATATATATATATATATACATATATGTATATATATATATATATATATATATATATATATATTCACACACACTGAATGGTCCCTAGTGCAGATCATAATCTTTTATACAACCACATTATCTTTTCACTTTTAATTCCATGTTAATGTGGTTGGAAATATATACATATATATATATATATATATATATATATATATATATATATATATATATATATATATATATATATATATATATATATTGAAGTGCGTAAGACAGAATGAGTGGAAGGGTGGTGAGGTAAACACCAGAAACCTTTGGAGTTTTATTGTTAATGTTTCGTCCTGAGGAAGTCCTTTCAGGACGAAACGTTAACAATAAAACTCCAAAGGTTTCTGGTGTTTGCCTCACCACCCTTCCACTCATATATATATATATATATATATATATCTATATATATATATATATCTATATATATATATATATATATATATATATATATATGCAATAAAAACACTAGGAGCGTGTGTTCACAAATGCGTAAATAACCACTAGGAAAAAGTAAACTAACGATGCAGAGCGCTTTCGTGTAATTACATCTTATAATTCCTTCTTTGTATCTGCACTGAAGATGTAATTACACGAAAGCGCTCTGCTTCGTTAGTTTACTTTTTCCTAGTGGTTATTTACGCATATATATATATATATATATATATGTGTATATATATATATATATATATATATATATATATATATATATATATATATATATACATATGTGTGTGTGTGTGTGTGTGTGTGTGTATGTGCATTCGACCTGGATTACGTTATATAAGTGATATATATCCCCCCCCAAAAAAAAAAAATGTAAACAGTACGACAATCATCTACCAGCATAACCATTTCTAGAACAGAGATCAAACTATCACACTCTACATTCCCTTTTCAAATCAGAACTCCACGTTCAATGATCAAGTTCCGTTAAAAAATATATTCCAATGATACGTCTAATAACTTTGTCCTGGGAAGAGTTTAATTATCCAATAAAGGGCCGCATCTGCGTAGCGGCGCGGGTTCCTTGGGTGCGTCGTCTCCTCTGAACCTTTCATCCCATCATAAACCTTCTCAGGAACGGCAGTGCAGCTGACGCGCACCCGTAAATAAAACGTGATCATCTAAACAGTTATGCTTAATGGCACCACCTCCAATGCGTCCTGTCTTTGTTTCTTTACGCCCTTTCTCGCCTCTGAAGTCATGTGTCGTTATTAATATCATTATCGTGGGCAGTTCACCGGCGGTTCTGTCCTTCTGGACATGACCGCATTTGGCCGTAGGCACCGACTATGTGAGTCTGTCCCTCCATGATTTTTTTTTATTTTTATTTTTTTTTATTTATCTCTGTCGTCAGGTGACTTTACTCATACCCACGGAACACTCTCATAATCCGTAACTCCATGTCATGCTTTATAGTTCTGGTTTTGATTAAGTTCAGGGATAGTGTTATACCATATGCACAATCATTCCAGAATGATGGTATCTGCTCCGAATTATTGGAATTGACCAGCCTCACTTTTTTTTTTATTTTTTTTGCCTCAGCCCAATTTGCAATATTCTCACTTTGATGGGCTCAGCTACTGACCACCTCCCCCCCCCCCTAAAAAAATGGTATAGAGGACAGATATTTTGGTTTGGCTACCCAAACACGCAAGGCAAAGGTGACAAGTACGGCCATAGATAAACACCTCCGAGTGTTCACGTCTTCCATTGCTTTTTTATTATCATTTTTCAGTTTACATTTGATTCAGAATGAGTTAATTTTCTGATTGAAATAAATGAAAAAATATTAACCTCTTCCCCTTTCATGACTGAAATGTTGGAGTCGCTACTCTTTTGTTTCCATCGTTATTCCTTTGTTTTCTGTTTTCATCGTCACCCTATTCTTTGTTTTCTGTCCTTATTGGATCTCCCTTGTTTCTATTTTGTAATTCATTCCCCACAGCACTTTTATTTCGTCTTTCTTCATTGTTTCGTAACCGTAGATAATGACTGGCCATAATCCCGAGAGCAATTAAACCGCTAATTCTAATGGCAATCGCAATTGAAATAATTAGGTGTGTAACCATCATTTTGGCTAAAAACACTTCTATTTGTTTTTATAAACACAACTGTAATTGTAATTACAATGATAATGCATGACGATGATGATGGCATCTATGATTACAATTTCAATCGTAGCACTTAAGAATATGAGAGATCAACAGTCTTTATAAGAAAAAGAAAATAATGTTGACTTTTTCAACTACGAATACTTTTCCTCTCCGTTTTATTTTTACATAACCTACTTTCCCGTTACTCTTCTCTAAACAGATGCAATGATATATATATACTTTATATATATA
>NC_134778.1:65625047-65635047 GCF_046742065.1 Oratosquilla oratoria | reverse complement strand
TCATCATCATCATCATCATCATCATCATCATCATCATCATCATCATCATCATCATCATCATCATCATCATCATCATCATCACCACCACCACCACCACCACCACCACCACCACCACCACCACCACCACCACCACCATCATCATCATCACCACCACCACCACCACCACCACCACCACCACCACCATCATCACCACCACCACCACCACCACCACCACCACCACCACCACCACCACCACCATCATCATCATCATCATCATCATCATCATCATCATCATCATCATCATCATCATCATCATCATCATCATCATCATCATCATCATCACCACCACCACCACCACCACCACCACCACCATCATCATCATCATCATCATCATCATCATCATCATCATCATCATCATCATCATCATCATCATCATCATCATCATCATCATCATCATCATCATCATCATCATCATCATCATCCTTTGGGGTGGGGGTCATACACCAGGAGGCGCGTTCCTTTACTCCCACGCCGGCGCCATTCCCCCCCCCCCCCACGGTCTCTCTCCAAGGAGCAATCTCCCAGGCAGTCACCCTTCCATCTCCAAACAACTCTCAACATGTTCGATCGACTCACCCCCGCAGCCCTGAATTCTGTGGACGTCGTCCCCTTCCTTCGTCTCCTCCTCCTCCATCGAGGGTTCCTGTCTCTGAGGGTGACACAGGAACAGGAACGAAAATGTTCGTTCCTCGAGGCCTTCGAGGCTCTCTTGGGCACTTCCGTCGGGTCCTCGAGGTCTCGCGCGGAGTCAAAACAAGAAGTTCGTCACCTCGCTGACACCGGCCATCAATAACGAAGGGCCGGCCACCTGCCTCCAACCACAATATGTTAACGACCACCTGTCCTGGCCGGGTCCGATCAATGTTGCGCTGCACACATCGATGCTTCTCCTCGACTTCGAAGGTTCTCCGAAGTTCCTTGCGAATGATTCGATAGAAAAAATAAATGAATAAATGAAATAGATAAATAATAAATAAATAAATAAATAGATAATAATAAAAAGATAAAATGAAAAATCAAACAAAATGAAATAAGACAAAATGAAAATAAAAATGAATAGGTAAATAAGTGAATGAATGAACGAATGAAATAAATAAACGAATAAATAAGTAAATGAATAGATAAATGAATAAACTATTTAAATAAATAAACAAGGGAATTCATAAACAAAAATAGATGAATATATGAACAGATAAAAAGAAAAAGAAAACAGAATAAATAAGGAGAATAGATTAATGAATATGCCCCTTTAAAACCATGCCACATTACTTACATACTATTTTGGTCAACGTTAGAACCTAATAGTATCCAACTAAAGGGGTAAAAAGGTCTCGATCGACCGGAATCCCGCGCAAGCGGGGGTCCGCGCTCCCAAGGTGCTTGGGAAAGTGTTCCGGCGTTGTCCGGAGTCAAGTTTCCCTCTGGCGCCAAAAGGAGTCAAGAGCCTCTGTACAGCGGGTGGCGCCAAAGTGCCTTCTGCCACGGGCGGCGCCAAGCGATTTCACTCGTCTCCGGGAAGCGTTTCTTCACCTATTCTTATCTCGGTGCCGTCTGGCCATTTCACCCCGTCTTCGTAGTTTGGAAGTAGAGAGCGGCGGAGGAAAAGGAGTCGGAGACAGGGTTGATGAAAGAATATTGGGATGGTTTGGACACATGGAAAGAATGAGTGAAGAAAGAGGTGTGGAAGGCAAAGGTGGAAGGAGTGAACATGAAAGGGCGACCAAGGATGAAATGGATGGATGAAGTAAAAGGGCTCTGGGAAAGAGGGGAATGTCTGTTGAGGAAGGACGGGAGAGGACAGAGATAAGAGTGAATGGAGAATGGTTGTGTATGGATGATGTTGTGATGCATGAGGGGGAGTGGGTGGGGGATGGGGGTGAGGGAGTATGTATGAGAAAAATTTGACGCAGCCCGAAGGGATTTCTTCCCGTCTTCTCCTTTTCTGCATGAGGGTATGGAGAGGGGGGGTCACCGATTTAATGAAGCGGCCTTGCTGTGGATGTACTGTGTCTTGTGACACTGCTTCTGACCCGTCATCCAGGAGGTGCCAAGATAAGAGGGAGGGAAGAGGGTGGAGGGGAGTAGAGTATATGGGGATGGAATAAGTGAAAGTGGATTTTATGCCTTTATTTTTGGCTACCTCCCTTGTAAGGGGAAAAAAGCCTTTGGTATATGTATGTGTGTATGTATGTATGTATGCATATATACATATATACACACACACAAACACACACACACACACACACACACACACACACACACACACACACACACACACACACACACATACACTCACACACACACACACACACACACACACACACACACACACACACACACACACACACACACACACACACACACACACACACACACACACACACACACACACACACACACACACATATATATATATATATATATATATATATATATATATATATATGTATATATATATATATATATATATAGATACATAAATTGATAAAGGGATAAATTGATAAATAAACATAAATTAGCCAAACAACTAAGCTTTATGAATGTCTGTAGCATTAAGATTCTTTTTAACCATTTGACTTTTTTCACAGAGAAGATGAAGTGTAAAAAAATGTATGAATGAACAAATAAACAAAAAATTGGGCCAAACAACTCAGCTTCATGAACGTCTGTAGCATCAACATTCTTTTATTCATTTGAATTTTTTCTTTTACAAAGAAGATGAAGCGTGGAAAGAATAGACGTTCTCAATTTTATCTGAGCCAAACAACTCAGCCTTACGAATATTGTGATTCTTTTGTTATTTGATTTTTCTTTTCAGTATTGACGATGTCATGTATAAAGGTGATGAGCAAGGAAATGGGGAGAATGATATAACAAAAGTAATTATAAATGGTGCGATAAGTAAAGAAACTATGTGAAAATATGTCGCATTAGTCGAAACGATAACAAATGGATCCACCAAGAGAACGCAAATGACAGTGATAATAACATTCAGAACGATAAAAAAAATGTAAATCGTCGCCGTGGTTCTGACAAGAATAATGCCATCACCATCACCACTATCACCATCACCACCACTATCACCATCACCACTACTATCACCACCATCACCATCACTATCACCACCACCATCACCGCCACCACTATCACCATCACTATCACCACCATCCCTATCAACATCACCATCACCGCCACCACTATCACCATCACCATCACTATCACCACCATTCCAATCACCACCACAACTATCACCATCACAACCACTATCACCATCACTATCACCACCATCCCTATCACCATCACCACCATCCCTATCACCATCACTATCACCATCTCTATCACCATCACCACCACCACTATCACCATCACCATAACTACCTCCTCCATTCCTCATCACAACCACTATCACCATCACTATCACCACCCTCCCTATCACCATCACCACCCTCCCTATCACCATCACTATCACCATCTCTATCATATTCACCACCACCACTATATCCATCACCATCACCACTACCACCTCTATACCACCATTATCACCATCACCATCACCACCCAGACTTCTTTCACCACCGTCACAGCTGCAGCGAGTATCAAAACGAGAATTACAGTTACCGGGCCGAGTGCCGTGGGTGCATTAACGTTAGCTTGACCTGAGTTTGTAGCGAACGAGGCAGACTTCCACTTTCTATGACAAACAGAACTAGACCTGAGGGTTAGGTTAGAAAACTAGTTCCCGGAACCAGGGACGGCCTTGGTCCCGGCAATAATCATGAGACAATTTCCTTCCTGATCCTAGGCCAGGAGGGGGGGGGGGAGGAACGTTTTGATCGTCAGAAAACGTTGCGCTACAAAACGAAAAACGATGAGGTCCCGGACTTGAAGCCAGAAAGGGAAGTGATTGGAGTGATTGGGGGCCCTGATTGGGGGCGCTGACCCCTAACCAAACCCCCCCACCCCATTCCACCCCCCACTCCACCCCTGATGAGGTTCCTGGCAATTCAAGGTGGGTAAGCGGCGCTCGAAAGGGACGGTGGCTGGCTGTGCGGCTCAGCAAAGCAGAAAACGTTGCCAGAAGTTTCCTTGTGGAAGTAGTCGTAGTCGTCGTCGTCGTCGTCGTCGTCGTCGTCGTCGTCGTCGTCGTCGTCGTCGTCGTCGTCGTCGGCGTCGTCGTCGTCGTCGTCGTCGTCGTCGTCGTCGTCGTCGTCGTCGTCGTCGTCGTCGTCGTCGTCGTCGTCGTCGTCGTCGTCGTCGTCGTCGTCGTCGTCGTCGTCGTCGTCGTCGTCGTCGTCGTCGTCGTCGTCGTCGTCGTCGTCGTCGTCGTCGTCGTCGTCGTCTATGTCGGGCATCTGGTATGAGGCGCCGGGGAAGTTTTGCTGCGGTTAAAAAAAGGGGAAGCAACCTTAACTCCTAAAAGGTTAGTTTAAAGTTAACTAAATCGCCAGGCGCTGGACACGCTGAAATCCTCAAAGGAGGGCCCAATACATCTTCATTTTGGAGAAAAAAGAAAAAAAAGAGATGAATTGGGTGAGTTAACGAGTTTATTGTCCCCCAACGTCTGAGAATATTATTAATCTCAAAGGACCTTTCTTAGCGGAAGCTTCTTAACGAACCCTCTTTACTGCATGACAACATTTACCATTCACCAAAATAAAATCTCAAAAACCACCAAACTCATCCCGAAGGATTGAAATCCTTGACATATTCTATTCTGTCCAGCAGCAGACGATTCCAGCCGTCTCAGGGTTCACACCTGAAACCTCCTTTTCTCTAAGAGGAACAAGAACAATATAGAAGAGTTCCCTTCCCAAAGGCAAGGGGATAGGGGCTGGGGAGGTGTGCAAGGTTTGTGTTCAGTCCCTGTAAGAAGGGGAGACGTGTATATAATGATCTTTTTAGACATAAATCCCGGATACAGCCTAAGCCTGCTCTCAGTACCCCGAATTCATTTCCGGGCTCTGAGTTGGGGCTAAATTAGAGCCACAAAGAACAGAGGTGGGCGTGCGGGTGGGCGGTCGGCACGGGCGGGGGATGAAACGAGGATGGACAGAGTGGGTGTGAGCAAGGCTAGAAACGACTGGTGCAACAGAAAACGGGAGGAGAAGGGTGAGGGAGGGAGTGGGAGAGGGCTAAAGGAAGGATTTTTTTTTTCTTTTTTTTTTTTAACTGGGGCTACTAGTCGGCTACTCGGAAGGCGGGCTTTACGTAAGCCTTAGGGAAGGTATTTTGGGGGTTATGTAATGGGCGGCACATTATCGTTCCGGGTAGTCGTTTTCCTAAACTAGTGGCTTTGACCCAAATTAGGGTCGCACGGTGCTTCTGAGGCCTACAGGGAGAGAGAGAGAGAGAGAGAGAGAGAGAGAGAGAGAGAGAGAGAGAGAGAGAGAGAGAGAGAGAGAGAGAGAGAGAGAGAGAGAGAGAGAGTGAAAGAGTGAGTGTGAAAGAGTGAGAGAGAGTGAGAGAGAGAGAGATAGAGAGAGAGAGAGATTTATGGGCAATGGCAGTGCGGTGGAAACGCACGCCAGAAGGCTCTTAGAGGTCGGGTGGCATGACCTGAGACTAAGATTGCATTTGGGCTTCTTACTGTAATTTTTTTTTGTCCCCCCCCCCCCAAAAAAAAGAGATGGCTACAGGAAAGTTTTGGGGGAAATCGACGAATATTTTTAGTCTCTACAGAAAATGGAGTCTGTATTAGAAGCAAATCAGCTCGCTGTCGGAAAAATAAAAGTACCTCCGGAAAATTCTGGATTTTTCGTTACCGGAATTTTTGGGGTCCGTTACATTTTTTTTTTCTTAAAAGATTTGCTACCGGCAAAAAAAAAAAAAAAAAAAAAAAAAAAAAAAAAAAAAAAAACAATCGGAAAAATCTGCATTCTTCGTTACCAGAAAATTCTGGATTTGTTGCAACTTTTTTTTTTAAAGATTTGCTATCGTAAAAAATAAAATAAAATAAAATGAAATAAAATAAAATGAAAATAAAAAGAGTAGGTTCACCACAACCGGAGTATTTTGAAGCCTCGTGGTCCTCACAAGTGGAGGAGAAGGAGTCAGAAGACATTTCGGACCACAAAGACGAAGAGGCCGACTCGAGGAGTCTCGGCCGAGAGTCCTCCCGAGGACTCCCGAGGACTCTTCACCTAATGAGCCGAGGTGCTGCCCCTAAGGGACCCCGAAGGCCAGGCTGCCCATCTCGGCAACAAGACACAGAAACAATTCAAGTTTATTCGCGTTTTAACTCCGTTGTCTTTGGTCTGAGAAAAAAAGTTAGTTAAGATTGCTTTTTCTTTTCATTTCTGCTATGAAGCAGAGAAATGTATATATATACATATATATATATATATGTATGTGCAGTATGTGTATATATGTATAAGATGTGAAATATCACGAAAGCGCTTGGGAATTTTAGTATCTTTTCCAGTTTCCTTTGTGGTTATTCAGCACAAATTAGGACGAGGGAATCGTATTAGAGGTACAAAGTAAAGAGAAAGGAAGTTAAACATAAGATAAAGGAAGCAAAGAGAAGAGCAGATGTGAAATGGGGTAAGAGTATGACAGAAAATCTTGAAAGGAATAAAAAGATGTTTTGGAAGGATATTAAAAGAGAAAGAGGAGGCGAATCAAGTAGAGAAGAAAAAGTAAAAGGTGCAGATGGAGAGATGATAATGAAAGAGAAGGAAGTGAGAGGAAGGTGGGCAGAGCATTTTAGGTAGTTGCTAAATGTGAAGGAGGATAGGGAGGGAAAGGTAGTTGTAGTGGGAAGCACTAAGAAAATGAGAGTGATGAGTGAGGAAAATGGAGGAGAAATAGGGAAGGATGAAGTGAAAGCAGTTGTTAAGGTGATGAGAGCAGGTAAGGCACCTGGTCTGGATGGACGCCATGCAGAATGTCTAAAAAAAAAGAGGTTCAGTTATGGTGGAATGGCTGGTGAGGTTATTTAATGTTTGTCTAAGAGAGGGTAGAGTGCCGGAGGACTGGAGGAGTGCCTGTATATTTCCGCTTTACAAGGGAAAGGGGGACAAGTGTGAGTGTAGTAGTTTCAGAGGGATCAGCTTGTTGAGTGTAGTTGGGAAGGCTTATGGGAGGGTTTTGATTGAGAGGATTAGGAGAGGAACAGAGGGAGTAATTGGTGAGGAACAGTGTGGGTTTAGGACAGGTAGGGGTTGTGTAGATCAGATTTTTGTGGTAAGACAGATATGTGAGAAAGCTATAGGAAAAGGTAAGGATGTTTTTTGGCCTTTATGGATCTGGAAAAGGCTTACGACAGAGTAGACAGGAAGGCACTGTGGGAGGTACTGCAGATATATGGGATAGAAGGAAAGCTGTTAAGAGCAGTCAAGAGTTATTACGAGAGTAGTAGAACTTGTGTTAGGATTAGAAATGGAGAGAATGTATGGTTTGAGGTAAAGGTGGGACATCGTCAGGGATCCGTTATGTCGCCCTGGCTGTTCAACTTATACATGGATGGGGTGGTGCGAGAGGTGAATGCAAGGGTAGTGGGTCAGGGGTTGGAGATGATTAAAGAAAATGGAAAAAAGTGGGAGGTGAGCCAGTTGTTGTTTGCTGACGACACTGCGCTTGTAGCAGGATCAGAGGAGGGATTGAGGAAGTTAGTGACAGAGTTTGAGAAGGTGTGTGAAAGAAGGAAGCTGAAGATAAATGTGGGTAAAAGTAAGGTGATGAGATGTACAAGGGGAGAGAGTGACAGCAGGCTGGAAGTGAGCATTAAGGGTGAAAGACTGGAGGAAGTGAATAGTTTTAGATACTTGGGTGCGAATGTGGTAGAAAAGGGAGGAGTGGGGGTGGAGGTAGAATGTAGACTGAGAGAAGCGAGTAAATGCCTTGGTGGATTTAAAAGTGTAATGAGAAATCGACATCTGGGAATGGATGCTAAGAGGAGGTTATATGAAGGAATGATTGTGCCAACAGCATTGTACGGGGCAGAAACATGGAACGTGAGAGAGGAAGAGAGGAGTTTGAATGTGTTTGAGATGAAATGTTTGAGAAGTGTGATAGGGGTTACTAGGCTGGATAGAGTGAGAAATGAGGAGGTGAGGAGAAGAACAGGGGTGGAAAGGGAACTGGGAGATAGGGTTGATGAAAGAGTATTAGGATGGTTTGGACACATGGAAAGAATGAGTGAAGAAAGATTAGTAAAAGAAGTGTGGAAGGCAGGTGTGGAAGGAGTGAATATGAGGGGGCGTCCTAGGATGAGATGGATGGATGGGGTGAAAGGGGCATTACAAAAGAGAGGAATGTCTGTGGAGAAAGGACGGGGGAGGACAGAAGATAGGGGTGAATGGAGAGGGTTTGTGTATAGATGAAGCTGTGATGCATGAGGGGGAGTGGGTGGGGTATGGGGGGTGAGGAAGTATGTATGAGAAAAAAAATTGACGCAGTCCGATGGGATTTCTCCCCGTCTTCTCATTTTCTGCATGAGGGGGGGGGGCGGAGAGGGGTGTCGCCGAATTTATGAAGCGACCTTGCTGTGGATGCGCTGTGTTTTGCGACACTGCTTCTGACCCAGGGCAGTGGACAGGATGCAGGGATGACCCGTCATCTAGGAGGTGCCAAGATAAGAGGGAGGGAGGAGGGTGGAGGGGAGTGGAATATATAGGAAATGGAATAGGTGGGAGTGGTTTCTATGCCTTTTCCTTTTTGGCTACTTCCTGTGTAGGGGGAAAAAGCCTTTGGTATATGTATGTATGTACATTATATATATATATATATATATATATATATATATATATTATATATATATATACATATATGTATATATATATATATATACATATATATATACATATATAAATACATATATCTATATATATATATATATATATATATATAATGTTTAAATGGGCAGGAGATTCTCTTTGAAACAAGTAGAGTTAAATGTGATTGCCAGTTCTGCTTTTTGTATTTTCTTTATATATATATATATATATATATATATATATATATATATCTGTGTGTGTGTGTGTGTGTGTGTGTGTGTGTGTGTGTGTGTGTGTGTGTGTGTGTGTGTGTGTGTGTGTGTGTGTGTGTGTGTGTGTGTGTGCTCGCGCGCTCGAAAATTCTTCCGGATCAAAGTCCATACTGTTGGGACATTCTTATTCTCTGAACCGGTATATGTCTATATACACACCAAAACGAGAATACCCCGTAAAATCCTTTTATATCAAGATACTGTTTATTTAAAGACGATGGGGCAATTTGTATGCAAACGTCGACACGTGGAGAAATCCACCTAGCCAGTTGGACTTGCGTTCGAGTCAAAACAGACACAATCGAAGGCACTGCTACGTCGACAATACGGTCTACCCGAGTCGTCTTGTTCTTATTCGTTTTCTATTGATACGCAACTCGAAAACGAAATGAATCAAGGTGTAAAAAAAATAAAAACAATCTAATTAAGAGAAGAGAAGAGACGAACAGAAAAAATAATGGGGTTTTAGAGAAAAAAATATATTTCAAACGAGTTAGAATCGCGTGTATAGCTTTCGCGCAAGACTGGAGAGAAAAGAAGAGGTAAACGGTAAAAACAGTTGGAAAAGAGAAAAAAAGAAAAATAAATCAAGTTGGAATGGAAAGAGGAACTGAAAGTTTAGAACATATTAATCAACAAGAAAACAAAGAACTGGATTTGGAAAAAGTTGACTAGGAAAATATTAGAGACAGAAAAATAATGACAACAAACTGGGCAGGCACCACAGCTGAAAAATAAGAGACGGTTGAAGTGAAAATGGGATGCAAAACACTCGGTCTCAAAGTCGACTACGATGGGCAAGCCTCTCAAAGTTGACTATGATAAACAAGGACACCCCCTACCCTGGTTAGTACAGTGGTAACGCGCTTGCCTCGTAACCACGGGGTCGGCAGATCGAGTCTCGCCCGGGCCCTTCAGCTTGGCCAGATTAGTACAGTGGTAACGCGCTTGCCTCGTAACCACGGGGTCGGC
>NC_134778.1:65610047-65615047 GCF_046742065.1 Oratosquilla oratoria | reverse complement strand
GTTCAGACCCCGCTCTTGGCCGCAAAAAAAAAAAAAAAAGAAAAAAAAAAAAAAAAAAAAAATAATGGAAAGAAAGAAAGCCGTCGAAGAATGAAAGGAAATCTCCGAAGAGGCGATGGAGTTCTTCGTGGTATTTTTGAAAAAAAAAAAAAAAATAAAAAAAAAAATAAATAAATAAATAAATAAATAAAAAAAAATGTATTTCATAAATCTATCATGACTCCCCCCCCCCCTGTGCCCAGATTTTTTTTTTTTTTGGCGTTGACGAATTTTTTTCTTTTTAGTATGTGTGTTTCAGAGTCAAATATAAGATCAAAACGTTATGTAAAGTCTAAATCTCGTTCGCATGCAAGGAAAAAAAGAAAAGAAAAAGAAAATACCTAAAAAAGAATTACCCCAAAAAATAAACAGATAAACAAATAGATAAAAAAACACTACTTTCAAAGCTTATATTTCACTGTGTAGACGTGAGTAAAGTAAATGTGAGGTTATGCACATAGGTAGTAGAAATAACATTAAGTACGATTACAAGTTATTTGGAAATTCATTAACGAAAGTGGATAGTGAAAAGGATCTCGGCGTAATTGTCAGTAACGATCTCAAATCATCTAAGCAGTGTATTTCAGCCTCTGAGAAAGCAAACAAGATTCTAGGACTGATTACACGATCTTTTGATTTTAAAAGAACATCTCTCATTATCAAGCTAGATTAAATCGTTAGATTGTCCGCAATTGGAATAGGCTGTTTCCATGTGGTCACCGAATCTCAATAAAGACATTGATAGATTGGAAATAGTACAACGGCGAGCCCCAAAACTGATTCCAAATATCAGAAAGAAAATAAACTTTCTGCAGAGTCACTGCAATATAGTACAGTTCCAAGTTTTAAGATTCATTTAGATAAACACCCAAGAAAAATCCTGTAATGCCTTCCATTTATTTTATCTCATTCATTCAATAATCATCATCATCATCATCATCATCATCATCATCATCATCATCATCATCATCATCATCATCATCATCATCATCATCATCATCATCATCATCATCATCATCATCATCATCATCATCATCATCATCATCATTAATATTATTACCATTGTTATTAACATTATCATTATCAATGTTATTAGTACTATTGTTGTTATTGTTATTATTGATATTATTAATATTAATATTATTATTATTATCATTATTAATATTATTATCATTTATTATTATTAATTATTATTATTATTCATTATTATCATTATTGTTATCATTGTTAATTTTTATACAAATTGTTATTATTATCTATCATAATATATATCATTATCCATTTATAGATCTTATTTATTTATTTATTTATTTATTTATTCAATTACTTTTTTTTCGCATCCGACCTACCTATGGACCAAAAGGCTTCCTGTCGGCAGGCACTTCCTCTGTAATCCTTTGTAATCCTTTGAGTATCATTATCCAACTGTTTCTGTGTCAAAAGATACTAAATATCACAAAGACAGAATAACACGTAGAACAAAACTCATTCTAAAGTGGAAACTGTTCACCTTTAAACGGGTTCAGAGTGACCCCCCGCCCCAACACCCACCCCCACCCCCATCCCCACCCCCCTCCCTGCCTCTCCTACAACTGTGGGAACAGAGATGCATCCATCGAGGAACAAAACAACATCTGTGCCCCACTCCCCGAGCGTGTTGTGATTGGTTGTGAATGGAGCCCGAGAAGGATTACAAAGGAATACAAAGGCGGAGCATGCCGACAGGAGACCTTTTGGTCCATAACTAGGACGGATGCGAAGACCAGTGTAATGAACCAGTTCGATCATGCTGATTAAGTGACACATTTTGTTTAAATGGGGCTAAAATCAGATGATTTAAGGTGAAGGGGTCAGATTAGGGTTTAGATTCTGTGTGTGTGTGTGTGTGTGTGTGTGTGTGTGTGTGTGTGTGTGTGTGTGTGTGTGTGTGTGTGTGTGTGTGTGTGTGTGCGTGTGTGTGTGTGTGTGTGCGTGCGTGCGTGCGTGTGTGTGCATGTGTGTGTGCATGTGTGTGTGCGTGTGTGTGCTTGTGGTGTGTGTGCGTGTGGTGTGTGTGTGTGTGTTGTGAGTGTGTGGTGTGTGTGTGTGTGTGTGTGTGTGTGTGTGTGTGTGTGTGTGTGTGTGTGTGTGTGTGTGTGTGTGTGTGTGTGTGTGTGTGTGTGTGTGTGTGTGTGTGTGTGTGTGTGTGTGTGTGTGTGTTTAAATATTTTTATTTTACGGGAAGGGGAACTACGCTCGTGGAATCCCGTCTTTGTATCTTGCAGTAACTAGTTTGGTCTTAAATTCATGTGTGTATGTATTCACCTTCACCTTGGTCTTAGGATCACGTGCTGGACTCGTGATCGACAGCTATTTCCCCCCCGGAAGAGAGCTCAGAGCTCGTATATCTATGGGTAATGCTGTGACCTAACACGCACACATACCCCAACTCCCCGTCCACGAGAGTTGGAGTAACGACTCGAAGCACAGCGATACTGAAATTATTTCGGCCCTGGGCGGGATTCAAACCCGGACCGCCGTAGTGACAGTCTGGGACTCTATCAACCGTGCCACCGAGTGTGTGTGTATGTGTGTGAGTGTGTGTGTGTGTGTGTGTGTGTGTGTGTGTGTGTGTGTGTGTGTGTGTGTGTGTGTGTGTGTGTGTGTGTGTGTGTGTGTGTGTGTGTGCTTGTGTGTGTGTGTGTGTGTGAGTGTGTAGTTTTGAATACGACATATTCTTATTTATGCCTATGTGTTATAAACAGATGTCTTTGATTTTTCAATTCTATTCAATTCTATTCGATGTATTTTTTTCTTGAGTCTATTGTCTTCTAACACAAGTTGATTGGTAATTGACAGATATAAATTTATTTTCACTTAGATTATTCACAGAATGGCTGATAATTAAAAGATCAAAGAATAATTCCAATGGACTATTTGTTTCAGTTTTATTCAGTGTTGACGAAGAATTTGACAAAATATAAGAAAAACAAAGATAGTAGGCGATTTATGATTCGTCCTTAGCTATGCAGGATTTTCTCTTCTTCTTGACAAACGATGAAAAAAAAAATGTTGGGTGAATTATGATGTAATTTCATTTAGGTTAGAATTAGTTTCTTTTTTCAGTCGAAAAACCGTTACTTGCCTGGCAAATTACCAAAAATAAATTAAATGAATTAATAAACAAAATAGGATAAAATAAGAATAATATAAAATAGAAATAAAAATACAGCTATCAATACAGTTTGATAAATTCTTAGATAATATCCCAAGCGGTGGTAAGTGGAAAACCCCTGGATGAGCAAACCTTACCAGTTGCAGCAAGCCACTGGTATTTTTTAGACCGATGTTTGGGTCGCCTCCTCGCCTGGCCAGGGCTGTTGGGAACATGTTTTTAGGTAATTTCTACACTTGAAAACAGTGTGGATTTTTTGGAGGTTGCAAATAAATATTCCAGGAAGAATTCTGACGGGAAATTGTTTAAAATGGCGACATCTGGCAACGGGGCAAACGTAAAACCACGGTTACTTGGAGACTTGGATTATTTTTTGGCATACGCAGTCATATTTTGGAAAACTTTTATATATAGAAATATGGATTTCTCTTGGGGGGCAAATAAGTTGTTGTTATTGTAGAAATCTAGAAAGATATGGTTGAAACTGACAAAATACATCGGAGATGTGTGGCGCAGCGCGAGTGAGTCGCGTTTCTAAAATGTCGACAAGATAGTCGAGTGGCTTCCGCCTCAGATGTGACGCCGACAGCAGATCAGTCAGATGTTTGTTGCAATATGATTGCATGTTTTTCACTTCTTTTTATTTCTTTCGTTTTTTTGTTGGTATTTCTATCCGTTTGATGCTGTAGGATTTCTCTTCCGCCTTCTTTTTATGTCAGTGACTGGTTATTTTTTGAACGAAATCCCTAACACTGTTTGTATGTGTTTGAACGAAAAATTGCGCAGATGTTGTTTGGTGAGTGTGATGCGTCTAATTGATATTTTGCGTGTACAGACTTTATTTCCCATTTTCACACTTAATTAATATAGTAGACAAAAACAAATACTCTAAAATTCTCCTAAAAACTTTAGACTTTTTACCTGACTCAGGAAAATGAAATCTGAAGAATTTTTCGTGAGGTCGTGGGGTGAACGAAGATATGGGACTTTTCTTATTTCTTTTTTGTAAAAAAAAAAAAAGTATATCAGAAAGACGTGTTACAAAACAAAAATACAAAATATTTTCTGCCAACGCAAGAGGGAAGGAAGGGAAGGGGAAGGAAAGGGAGGGGACGGGGGAAAGGAGGAGAATGGAGAAGAGGGAATGGAGAGGAGGGGAAGGAAGAGAGGAGAAGGGAGGGGAGGGAAAGGGAAAGGAGGGAAAGGAAGGGGAGGGAAAGGGAAAGGAGGGAGGGGAAAGAGGGGAGGGGAGGGCAAAGGAGGAAAAGGGATAAGAGGGGAAGGAAGGAGAGGAGAAGGGAGGAGAGGGGAAAGGAGGGGAGGGGAAGGGAGGGGACGGGAAAGGAGGGGAGGGAGGGGGGAGGGCAAGTGAGTACATTGCTGGAATATTTTTTGAGTCTATAGTTGCCATATAACTTCACGCACACAAACATACACATACACACACACATACTGTACATACGTATATATATATATATATATATATATATATATATTATATATATATCTATATATATATAAATTACTATATATATATATATATATATGTATTATATATATATGTATTATATATATATATATATATATATATATATACATATATTTTGCATTATTTCACAAATGACACGTGAATATAATTTGTAGAAAAAAAAAACAAGAAAAAAAACACTGGTAAATAAGAAACGTAGTCCGAACGTTTTCGTCTATTTAAGACATCATCAAGGGAATACAGTAAAGGAGATACAGACAGTATATATACATAAATATTTTAGGGAACACGGAAAGATATGTCATACAGTCTTGTGTG
>NC_134778.1:65605047-65607547 GCF_046742065.1 Oratosquilla oratoria | reverse complement strand
CTTCTTGGTTGACGATGATGTCATTTATTGATTTTATTCTGTTGAACTTCAGGGGACTTTGTTCAGTAGAATGAACATTATCATCATCACCAGGAACGAGTGTGAATAGTGTAGTCTCCGCATTTCGAAACATAAAGTTTTATTTTCCGTTCTAACGACAGTTTTATTTCTTTCTTCAAGAATATCATCGCTGGAGTACGAGGTCAAGATGATGCTAGGTTATGTTCCATGTCAATCGGCTATTCTTATTTTCTCATTTACTTATTTGATTTATTCATCTATTTGATCAAAAATGAATGCTCAGACAACCATAAACGTAGTGTTATCAGAGTTTATGAATAGCGTTATCAAAGTGCACTCTTCATGGAAGCCCCTACACACAGAAATTATTGTTTACTTGTTTGATTTATTCATCTATTCATCTATTCTATCAAAAGTGAATGTTCAATTATAAGCGTAGTGTTATCAGAGCTTATGTTCATAGAGCTATCAAAGTGTACTTTACATAGCAATCCCTACACGCAGAAATAAAACACATGCGCCAAATTTTAGTGAATAGTGGATTTTTCAACAGTGATTTTGATCTAGTGTGTAATCAATTATTACGTGATAATCTTTCTCCCCAAAAATCCCCCAAGCCTCAATATGTTAACATCTATTACCATAACATCTTCACAAAAGCATATAAAAAGATGAAAAAGTAATAAAAGACATTATTACTAAGAACTGTCACCCCACCACTAAATAAAAAACAAATTCGCTTAGTGGTTTGCCATTCTAACCCTAAAAACTAGCTTAATGGTAATGAAAAATAACTTTGCCTTACAATACTGAGGCTACCTCTAAAATTTATTAATATACGAGTTTAAGTGTTTAATCGAGGACTGTGTACCTTACAAATCTAGCTATATTGGACCCAGATGCAATCTTAGTAGACGAATTTCCATGCATCTGCAAAACGGGCCTATCAAGTAACACTTACAAAATTACCATCATCAAGTTGCCAACCGGGAAGGCTTAGTTAACCACCTCAATACGAGTCAAATTCTCGTCCGCGGCATCGGCTGCCATATGAACGATGCATCACACTACTCGCATCATATAAATATAAAGTCACTGCTGTATTACTCTTTCTCTTTTACTCTGAGTGATAATAAACGCAGACAACGTGTTCCAAACCAGTATACAGAATCTGGCGGTAACTCGTGTACAACTACAAATTATATAATATAATATATATATATATATATATATATATATATATATATATATATATATATATATATATATATATATATATATATATATATATAAATACACACACACTCGTATAATCAAAACGCCTACATTGGCTTCATCGTACAGAAGTGGGGGTACAATAATTATTGCTACCAGTGAAGACCCACGCAAACTTAAACTTTTAGAAGCTATGTAAACAAGAAAAAATAATATTATAAATATTCAGTCAAACATGGTTTCAACCATCCGTTTATTTAAAGACAACATTCTTTTTTTACGTCAAACACCCTCTCACCCCCCTCCTCCCGTCCCTGTGACACCATCGCGTCAGGTGAACTAATCCCTCTCCCCCTCTCACCCAATCCCTCCCCTCCCTTAGACGCTACCTCCACTACTCTCACATTCCCTCCACCGCTCCCACTCCCTCTGGATAACCGTTAGGGTCAGGTCTAAGCATCAGGTCCCATCCACTATATGAGCCCATGTTCGAATTCACTCGAGCGTCATTTCTTCATTTTTGTATGTACTGTTCCCCAGTGATGTTAAATCATCGAAACCACTTTAATTTTTGTGTTCACATTTTTATGTGTACATTTTTGCATTTTCCATATTTTTCCTGAAGATGTCTCTGTGTAGACGAAACGTTGATTATATTAAAATGGATGCTTTTGGTGAACTTGTCTTTGCTCACTCCCTTGTTAGAAACCTTGAAAATATAGATAACATCAACTGTCAAGAGAATCTTCTCCCATGTTTTTCTTACACACACACACATACACACACACACACACACACACACACACACATACACACACACACACACACATACGCACACACACACACACACACATATATATATATATATATATACATATATATGTATGTGTGTATCATTCCGTTTACCGCCACATGATTCAATTTGGCGAGAAAAGGAGGTAAACCTTTTTCGACCCCATTTACTTTTGCCTCTCCCTCCTCCCAAGCTGGACCCCTCTTCCGTGCTGGAGGTGAGACGCTTTCACGAGGATGTGAGGCCGTGAGCAAGACACCCTCGCTCCATTTCTCTTGCAGAAAATCGTCTTTTCTCGACAAGAAGTTGGGTTATTGTTGAGAGAGGTGTATTTCCTCCAAGACACAGCAAAAATTAAGTTATCCGACGGGTTGGTTTGTAAACTTGTCCTCCCGGAAAAAGGGAGCGTATCATACCCGGAAGGGGAAGCGAAAGAGAAAACGAATCAGATATCTGGTTTGCAGGAGCCTC
>NC_134778.1:65595047-65597547 GCF_046742065.1 Oratosquilla oratoria | reverse complement strand
ATAAAGGGTAAAACGATAATGATAATTATATAAACATAATAAAATAAAATTAAAATAATAAAATAAAAATAACAAAATAACAAAAATAACAAAATGAACGAAATTAACGAAATAAAACGAAATAACGAAATAACGAAATAACGAAATAACGAAATAATATGAATAAGCAATGATAAGATGAAAAAGATGATAAGATGATAAAGTAATAATAATAATAATAATAATAATAATAATATAATAATAATTTATAATTATTTATAATAATAAATTGTATAATAATAATAATAATAATAATACATAGCAATAACAATCAATAATAATAATAATAATAATAATATAATAAATGATTAATGATAATAATAGCAATGATAATAGAAAATTATATTAATAATAAATAATGATAGTAATAAATGATAATAATGAATTATAATAATAAATAATAATAATAATAAAATGCAATAACGAAATAATAATAATAATAATAATAATAATAATGATAATGATAATAATAATAATTGATAATAGAAATTATATTTAATAATAATAATGGATATGTCAATAATAATAATAATAAAAATAATAATAATGAGATAATGTTAATGATAATAGAAAATTATATTTAATATATAATACATAATAATAAACAATAACAATAAATAACAATAACAAATAATAATAATAAACGATAATAACAACAACCAACAACAACCAACAACAACAACAAACAACAACAACAACCAACAACAACAATAACAACAACAACAACAACAAACAACATACAACAACAATATTAAATAATAATAAATAATAATAATAATAATAATAATATAAAAATAATAATTAATAAATATAATATAATAATAATAATAATAATAAATAATATAATAATTTAATTAGAATAAACCTGGACCTAATTCATATAAATTCAAACAAACCGCACGACCTCTACTAAAAACTGTATCATTGATCAGCAGTCGCCGTTACCCAAATACGCATAAAATAAAATCGCTTAATTCAAGAGCAACATGAACAGATCTGTTTATGACTATCCTGGCTTGGACTCACTGTCCGAGTTCAGCCTTAGTGTCCTGTCCCTCTGCGAGACTGATCTATACTATATCCCATCCCCCCTTCGGAAATACAATCTTTCTAAGTCAACCCCCACATACAAATATTGATTAAATATCTAAGTGTCCAAAATGTTTTTAACCAATTTTGCCACATTACGTTCCTTACAGGCAAAAAGAGGATCAAAACAACGGGGAAGTTCTTAAAAACGCTGAAGGGTTAACCGTAGATCGTTTATAAATGACCTTTCTTGACCTTCTGCTATCGTTGGTGGGCACGGGTGTAAAGTGTGTGTGTGTGTGTACGATAAATGTGCAGTGGTGTGGTGTAAAGAGGTGTGTGAGTGTGAGTGTGTGTGTGTGTATTTGTGTGTTTTTGGTCAGGTAACAATAAGTGTGCAATGGGTGTGTGTAAGTGCGTGTGAGTGATGTGTGTGTGTGTGTGTGTATCGTGTGTGTCAAATGTGTGTGTGTGTGTGTGTGGGGGGTTTGTGTGTGTGTGTGTGTGTGAGGTGTGTGTGTGTGTGTGTGTGTGCGTGTGTGTGCGTGTGTGCGTGTGTGTGTGTGTGTGTGTGTGTGTGTGTGTGTATGTGTGTGTGTGTACAGTAAGTGTGCAAGGGTATGTGTAACTGTGTAAAGGTGTAAGTTTATAAGGGTGTGTGTGTAAAACTGTGTATAAAAGTGCAAGGGCGTATGTGTAAAAGGGCGTGTGTGTAAAACTGTGTGTATAAAAGTGCAAGGTCGTATGTGTGAAAGTGCGTGTGTAAGTGTGTAAGGTTGTGCGACGTGCATAAGGGTGTATGTGTTAGTGTGCAAGTTCTGCTCGCCGGCCTTCGCTGTTAATAAGTAATAACACCCAGAAACATAATTCCAGTAATATTTGGGAAGAAATCGGAGTACTGTTTCTGTCGAGGGCCGTCGTAGGCCAAAGAAAAGTAACAGCTATTTTCTTGCTCCTTCCTTCCTTCCCTCCACCTCCCTCCTTCCCTCCTTCCCCTCCTCCTTCCTTCGTTGGGCAGGGATCCAAGAGAATATCCTCGACTCTCCGAAATATTTAAGAAATTATAATTTCGGCCCTTGGCTGAGACGAGCTTGACTTCTCGGCTTCACCTTCGGGTGCGTCTAATTGCTTCTTCTACGTTGGGATGATGTTGGACCCACAAGAACGAACGCTAAATCGCCCTCTTCTCATCTTATTTTATTTTCATTTATTTATTTAAATATTTATTCATCTATTTATTTCTTATTTATGAATTTACTTTGTTATCTATATATTCAACCACTATTTGATCTACTTATTTAGTAACCTTTGCTTTTGGTTAGTGAATAAGTAGATAAATAAGTTAGTGACTGGATAGATAGATAACTAAATAAGTGAATAGATAGGTGAAAAAATAAAATAAATGAAAATAATATAATTTATATATACATAT
>NC_134778.1:65585142-65592047 GCF_046742065.1 Oratosquilla oratoria | reverse complement strand
CTCTCTCTCCATGATGTTCCTCGACTTCCTTCTCCCTTGTTTTACTTGTTTTTCATTTTAATATGACCTCTGTTATTTGGCCTTCTCCCCCTCTTTTCTGATTAATAAATGATTGTTTAATGAGTGAACATCTGTATTCTTATTTTAGATTCCTGAGCATCAATTCATTTATTCAATTCTATGTTTATCTTTGGTCAAACAGCATCAGACCTGTACGTACTACGCGTACCTTCGGGATTGTTGTACCGTGGGTCAATGTACACATAGATATACATATATGTGCACGCGTGTAAGCGTGTGTGTATGTACGGTTTTTATGTATATGGGTGTGTTTTGTGTGCGAGCGTGCTTACGTGTACACATATATACACTGAGACCCACGCACACCCACACCCACACACACACGTGTGTGTGTGTGTGTGTGTGTGTGTGTGTGTGTGTGTGTGTGTGTGTGTGTGTGTGTGTGTGTGTGTGTGTGTGTGTGTGTGTGTGTGTGTGTGTGTGTGGTGTTTTACTTTCATTTTTTTTATTGTTCCATATTTTTGCGTCAAAAGTCGTCTCGCTGTGTTGGCATTTATGTACAACGGCGGGAAAAAATAGAATGAAGCGACGATGGCTATTTCTTTTATGAAAACTTCATTCCTCCCTGCATGAAACATCTATGTTTCCAGCAACGGGTGCCTTTTGTCCTCATGTGTATGCATGTATGTATACGTGTGAATGTGTGCACGTCTATCGGAGGGCCCTGGTTGATGTACATTTTTTCACTTGAAAAAAAAGGGAACTCAAAATTGGCTTTGTCATTGGCCTGCCGTTGCCTATTCCGCCAGACACGGTGATGGTCGAATCCCAGATGGACGCCATTGTTTGTTTTCTTACTCGCCCTGCCAAAACACATGAAGGGCCGCTTTGTCCCCTCCCCCCCTCTCCCTCCACCCTCCCCCTCCCCCCTGGCGCCAACACCACTACCACGCGGGGCCAGCTACGCCAACACTTCTCCACCACTACGTCGCATAAATCTTTTATTCAGAAAGAGAAACTACAGGAACCTTTTTCCAAAAAAAGAGAAAAAAAAGGAAAGAAAAACTAAAGAGAGAGAGAGAGAGAGAGAGAGAGAGAGAGAGAGAGAGAGAGAGAGAGAGAGAGAGAGAGAGAGAGAGAGAGAGAGAGTACACACTATGTACATTTCAGATAGTGAGCATTTTTCATATTGAGGTTAAAGCTTTTAGGTGTTATTTCCTCCTCTACTGTAAAAAAAAGGAAAATAAAAAACCACATTTACAAGAGTAGACCATATTCATATTGCGGTACGTATGCAATTAAGAGAATCTCGTCATCATTATAAGAATTAATTCTGAAATCATTTATAATAAAATGTAAGCAAAATTTAATTTCCTTTGATCTTTGGACGTTCTTGTTAAGTATGCTGATAACCATCTTTAAAATATCTTTGGCACAAATCCTCTCCTTGTAGGATCAAATCACTCACAAACGCAATCGTATCTCTCATACGCGTGATGATGATGGTGATGATGATGATGGTGGTGGTGATGGTGATGGTGATGGTGATGGTGATGGTGATGGTGATGGTGATGGTGATGTGATGTGATGTGATGTGATGTGATGTGATGTGATGTGATGGTGATGATGGTGATGGTTATAGTGTTGGTGATGGTGGTGGTGATGGCGATGGTGATGATGACAATAATAATGACAATGATAATATTAATGATAATAATAATAGTCAAAACAATAACAAAGATAATTACAACAACAGCAACAACAAATATAATAATAATAATAATGATAATAATGATAATAATGGTAATAATAGTAATAATGATAATAATGATAGTAATGATAATTGATAATAGTGATAACAATGATAACAATGATAATAATGATGATAGTGATAATAATGATAATAATGATAATAATAATCATAATAATCATAATAATCATAATCATCATAATAATCAATCATCATAATAATCAATCATCATAATAATCAATCATCATAATCAATCATAATAATAATAATAATAATAATAATAATAATAATAATAATAATAATAATAATAATAATAATAATAATAATAATAATAATAATAATAATAATAATAATAATGATGAAATAATAATAATAATAATAATAATAATAATAATAATAATAATAATAATAATAATAATAATAATAGTAATAACAATAACAAAGATTATTACAATAATATAATAATAATAATAGTAATAGCAACAGTAGTAAAAAACAATAATGATGACAACAGCAATAATGACAATAATAAATAAATACACGACAGAGGACGACAGTGACAAGGACTGCGTAGACTGAGGGACCCGTCTGGAAATCCAGACCCATTTATAAATAGGAGTCGTCGTTCAGACCCCGCTCTTGCCCGCAAAAAAAAAAAAAAAAAAAAAAAAAAAAAAAGGAAAGAAAGCCGTCGAAGAATGAAAGGAAATCTCCGAAGAGGCGATGGAGTTCTTCGTGGTCTTTTTGAGAGAGAGAAAAAAAAAAAAAAAATGTATTTCATAAATCTATCAAGACTTCCCCCCCCCCCCACCCGTGCCCAGATTTTTTTTTTTTTTTGGGGGGGGGCGTTGACGAGTTCTTTTCTTTTTAGTATGTGTGTTTCACAGTCAAATATAAGATCAAAACGTTATGTAAAGTCTAAATCTCGTTCGCATGCAAGGAAAAAATAAAATAAAAATAAAATACCTAAAAAAGAATTACCCAAAAGAATAAGCAGATAAACAAATAAATAAATAGATAAAAAACACTACTTCCAAAGCTTTTTTTTAGTATGTGTGTTTCACAGTCAAATATAAGATCAAAACGTTATGTAAAGTCTAAATCTCGTTCGCATGCAAGGAAAAAAAGAAAAGAAAAAGAAAAATACCCCCCAAAAAATTACCCCAAAAAATAAATAGATAAACAAATAAATAAATAGATAAAAAACACTACTTCCAAAGCTTATATTTCATTGTGTAGACGTGAGTAAAGTAAATGTAATGTTATGCACACAGGTAGTAGAAATAACATTAAGTACGATTACAAGTTATTTGGAAATTTACTAACAAAAGTGGATAGTGAAAAGGATCTCTGCGTAATTGTCAGTAACGATCTCAAATCATCTAAGCAGTGTATTTCAGCCTCTGAGAAAGCAAACAAGATTCTAGGACTGATTACACGATCTTTTGATTTTAAATGTCCATCTCTCATTATCAAGCTAGATTAAATCGTTAGATTGTCCGCAATTGGAATAGGGTGTTTCCATGTGGTCACCGAATCTCAATAAAGACATTGACAGATTGGAAAAAGTACAACGGCGAGCCCCAAAACTGATTCCAAATATCAGAAAGAAAAAAAAAAAACTTCCTGCACAGTCAGTGCAATGTAGTACAGTTCCAAGTTTTAAGATTCATTTAGATCAGGGGTTCCCAAAGTGGTCGATATCGACCCCCAGGGGTCGATGAGGCCATCCAAGGGGTCGACAAATAGCTAAGGGGTCGAAAGGGGGTCAGTAGATTGTTAGGGGGTCGATGAAACCATATACAAAGGATTACAAAGGCAGAGCATGCCGACAGGAGACTTTTTGGTCCATATCTAGGTCGGATGCGAAAAAAAAAATCATAATAATAATAAAATAATAAATAAAAACTATAACAATGTAAATAACATAAAATACATAAATAAATGCATAGGTATAGTTAAATAATAAACAGGTAAATATTGAATAATAATAAATTGACATATAACTAATAATAAATGAAAATCAGACAGACAAATGATAACAAAACAAAAACAAATAATATAGAATAAATTATAATCATTACAGCATCTTGCTTAGGTGTTTATCTAAATGATTCTTAAATCATTACAGCATCTTGCTTAGGTGTTTATCTAAATGATTCTTAATCATTACAGCATCTTGCTTAGGTGTTTATCTATGCGGTTGAAAGGGGGTCAGTAGATTGCTACGGGGTCGAAAGGCAGTCTTTAGAATTAAATGGTTGGCATGAAATGACCCTGTTCTCTTCCCGCACTGAAAGAGTGAGAACAATCAACCAACCAATATCTGGAATTAAAGAAAAACCATGTTAGTTCACTCTGAGTCGAAAATCCTCCCCATTCTGTGTAAGTAGGGAGAATCTCACACACACACAACCACATCGTGAATGAACATCAAGATGACGAGCTTGTGTAATATTATTGGCTTGAATATTACTTATAGTAATACAATAAGAATATATGATATAGATATTTATTCTAAAACGCTTATGTTTATGTATATGTGAAAGTGTCTGTATCATTATTGGAACGCCGTCGCCTTGATGAATGTTGTCATTTAGCCCTTTTACAACGGATCAAAATGATAATGATAACGCTATTGATTATTAGAATTATAATAATAACAATGATAAAAATAATAATAGTAATAATAACAATAATAATAAGGATAATAACAGCTATGATAATAATATTACTAGCACTAATAACAATAACAACATCAATAATAATAATAAACTGACATAATTCGTGAATTAATAGTTTGGGGGTCTATAGAAACTCTTAAACTTTACTTCTAGGGGGTCGATGATCTGAAAAGTTTGGGAACTCCTGATTTAGATAAACACCCAAGAAAAATCCTGTAATGCCTTCCATTTATTCTATTCTATTTTGTTCATTCATTCATTCATTCATTCATTCTTCTTCTTCTTCTTCTTCTTCTTCTTCTTCTTCTTCTTATTATTATTAATTTTTATAAAAATTATTATTATTATCTATTTATCATATATCATTATCCTTTTATAGATCTTATTTATTTATTTATTTATTTATTCAATTACTATTTTTTTTCGCATCCGACCTAGTAATGGACCAAAAGGTCTCCTGTCTGTCTGCTCTTCCTCTGTAATCCTTTGAGTATCATTATCCAACTATTTCTGTGTCAAAAGATACTAAATATCACAAAGACAGAATAACACGTAGAACAAAACTCATTCTAAAGTGGAAACTGTTCACCTTTAAACGGGTTCAGAGTGACCCACCCACCCCCATCCCCCTCCCCACCCCCACCCCCCTCCCTGCCTCTCCTACAACTGTGGGAACAGAGATGCATCCGTCGAGGAACAAAACAACATCTGTGCCCCACTCCCCGAGCGTGTTGTGATTGGTTGTGACTGGTTGTGAATGGAGCCCGAGAAGGATTACAAAGGACTACAAAGGCGGAGCAAGCCGACAGGAGACCTTTTGGTCCATAACTAGGACGGACGCGAAGACCAGTGTAATGAACCAATTCGATCATACTGATTAAGTGACACGTTTTGTTTAAATGGGGCTAAAATAAGATGATTTAAGGTGAAGGGGTCAGATTAGGGTTTAGATTCTGTGTGTGTGTGTGTGTGTGTGTGTGTGTGTGTGTGTGTGTGTGTGTGTGTGTGTGTGTGTGTGTGTGTGTGTGTGTGTGTGTGTGTGTGTGTTTACCTAGTTGTATTTTACGGGAAGGGGAACTACGCTCGTGGTGTCCCGTCTTTGTATCTCGCAGTATCTAGTTTGGTCTTAAATTCATGTGTGTATGTATTTACCTTCACCTTGGTCTTAGGATCACGTGCTGGACTCGTGATCGACAGCTTTTTCCCTCCCGGAAGAGAGCTCAGAGCTCGTATGTCCGATCTATGGGTAATGCTGTGACCTTACACGCACACATACCCCCAACTCCCCACCCACGAGAGTTGGAGTAACGACTCGAAGCACAGCGATACTGAAATTATTTCAGCCCTGGGCGGGATTCAAACCCGGACCGCCGTAGTGACAGTCTGGGACTCTATCAACCGTGCCACCGAGTGTGTGTGTGTGTGTGTGTGTGTGTGTGTGTGTGTGTGTGTGTGTGTGTGTGTGTGTAGTTTTGAATACGACATATTCTTATTTATGCCTATGTGTTATAAACAGATGTCTTTGATTTTTCAATTCTATTCAATTCTATTCGATGTATTTTTTTCTTGAGTCTATTGTCTTCTAACACAAGTTGATTGGTAATTGACAGATATAAATTTATTTTCACTTAGATTATTCACAGAATGGCTGATAATTAAAAGATCAAAGAATAATTCCAATAGACTTCATTTGTTTGTATTTTATTCAGTGTTGACGAAGAATTTGACAAAATATAAGAAAAACAAAGATAGTAGGCGATTTATGATCCGTCCTTAGCTATGCAGGATTTTCTCTTCTTCTTGACAAACGATAAAAAAAAAAATGTTGGGTGAATTATGATGTAATTTCATTTAGGTTAGAATTAGTTTCTTTTTTCAGTCGAAAAACCGTTACTTGTCTGGCAAATTACAAAAAACAAATTAAATGAATTAATAAATAAGATAGGATAAAATAAGAATAATATAAAATAGAAATAAAAATATAGCTATCAATACTGTTTGATAAATTCTTAGATAATATTCCAAGCGGTGGTAAGTGGAAAACCCCTGGGTGAGCAAACCTTATCAGTTGCAGCAAGCCACTGGTATTTTCTAGACCGGTGTTTGGGTCGCCTCCTCGACTGGCCAGGGCTGTTGGGAACATGTTTTTAGGTAATTTCTACACGTGAAAACAGTGTGGATTTTTTGGAGGTTGCAAATAAATATTCCAGGAAGAATTCTGACGAGAAATTGTTTAAAATGACGATATCTGGCAACGGTTAACGGTTAACTGGAGACGTGGATTATTTTTTGGCATATTTTGGAAAAAAATTATATACAAAAATGTGGATTTCTCTTGGAGGGCAAATAAGTTGTTGTTATTGTAGAAATCTAGAAAGATATGGTTGAAACTGACAAAATACATCGGAGATGTGTGGCGCAGCGCGAGTGAGTCGCGTTTCTAAAATGTC
>NC_134778.1:65570142-65580142 GCF_046742065.1 Oratosquilla oratoria | reverse complement strand
ATATATATATATATATATATATATATATATATATACTCGTATAATCAAGACACCGATGCTGGGATCCTCATGTACCCATTTGCACCTCATGATGCCTACACTGACTTCATCGTACAGAAGTGGGGGTACAATAATTATTGCTAGCAGTGGAGACCCACGCAAACTTAAACTTTTAGAAGCTATGTAAATAAGAAAAAATACTATTATCAATATTCAATCAAACTTGATTTCAACCATCCATTTATTTAAAGACAACATTCTTTTTTTACGTCAAACACCCGCCCACCCCCCTCCTCCCGTCCCTGCGACACCATCGCGTCAGGTGAACTAATCCTTTCCCCCCTCTCACCCAATCCCTCCACTCCCTTAGATGCTACCTCCACTACTCTCACATTCCCTCCACCGCTCCCACTCCCTCCGGATAACCGTTAGGGTCAGGTCTAAGCATCAGGTCCCATCTACTACATGGGCCCATGTTCGAATTCACTCGAACGTTATTTCTTCATTTTTGTATGAACTGTTCCCCAGTGATGTTAAATCATTGAAACCACTTTAATTTTCGTGTTCACATTCTTATGTGTACATTTTTGTATTTTCCATATTTTTCCTGAAGATGTCTCTGTGTAGACGAAACGTTGATTATTAAAATGGATGCTTTTGGTGAACTTTTCTTTGCTCACTCCCTTGTTAGAAACCTTGAAAATATAGATAACATCAACTGTCAAGAGAATCTTCTCCCATATTTTTCTTACACACACACACACACACACACACACACACACACACACACACACACACACACACACACACACACACACACACACACACACACACACACACACACACACATATATATATATATATATATACATATATATGTATGTGTGTATCATTCCGTTTACCGCCACATGATTCAATTTGGTGAGAAAAGGAGGTAAACCTTTTTCGACCCCATTTACTTTTGCCTCTCCCTCCTCCCAAGCTGGACCCCTCTTCCGTGCTGGAGGTGAGACGCTTTCACGAGGAAGGCCGTGAGCAAGACACCCTCGCTCCATTTCTCTTGCAGAAAATCGTCTTTTCTCGACAAGAAGTTGGGTTATTGTTGAGAGAGGTGTATTTCCTCCAAGACACAGCAAAAATTAAGTTATCCGACGGGTTGGTTTGTAAACTTGTCCTCCCGGAAAAAGGGAGCGTATCATACCCGGAAGGGGAAGCGAAAGAGAAAACGAATCAGATATCTGGTTTGCAGGAGCCTCCGGGTCTTGGTGCAGGATGAGCAACGACCAAAAGCCCTCGGGGTCTCCTTGGCAGTAACTGACACGGTGAAGTAAATTGGACAGCTGGGTGACGGCTGAGGAAGACGACAACAGCTTAAGTGTCACGTTTGTGACGGGTCGTACCACCTAAGGTGATAGGTGTAGTTCCCTAACGAGGAGGCTCAGGGAGTACGGAACAGAGGTAAGAAACTAATCATATTCTAACTTTCTAGTTGTGGGGTACCCACCATTTGGGACTTCTGACAAGGAACGAACCGAGGGAGTGAAACTTGTGTAAATAGAAGTAAAAATTTCCAACTTTGAGGCTCCAATGCAGGGCAACCGAGCTATCCCCCTGGGGCTGAGCATGACGATGGAATCTTTGTGCTTCGCCAAGCTGGCTTAATCTAGTTTGGTAAGGTTTTTCGAAAGCTGGCAAGTGGATGTGGCGTGTGGAGCGTGTCTGGAATGTCTGTGGAGGTGAGTGGAATCTGAACTCGTTGCTATCACACAGAACAGACAGATAATGTAATAATTCAGAGAACAGACAGACAATGTAATCATTCAGAGAACAGACAGATAATATCATCATTCAGAGAACAGACAGATAATGTAATCATTCAGAGAATAGACAGATAATGAAATCATTCAGAGAACAGACAGATAATATCATCATTCAGAGAACAGACAGATAATGTAATCATTCAGAGAACAGACAGATAGTGTAATAATTCAGAGAACAGACAGATAATGTAATAATTCAGAGAACAGACAGATAATGTAATCATTCAGAGAACAGACAGATAGTGTAATAATTCAGAGAACAGACAGATAATGTAATAATTCAGAGAACAGACAGATAATGTAAACATTCAGAGAACAGACAGATAGTGTAATCATTAAAAAAAACAGACAGATAATGTAATCATTCAGAGAACAGACAGTGCAATCATTCAGAGAACAGACAGATAATGTAATCATTCAGAGAACAGACAGACAATGTAATCATTCAGAAAATAGACAGATAATGTTAGCATTCAGAGTACAGACAGATAATGTAATCATTCAGAGAACAGACAGATAATGTTATCATTCAGAGAACAGACAGATAATGTAATCATTCAGAGAACAGACAGATAATATAATCATTCAGAGAACAGACAGATAATGTTATCATCCAGAGAACAGACAATGTAATAATTCAGAGAACAGACAGATAATGTTAGCATTCAGTGAACAGACAGATAATGCTAGCATTCAGAGAACAGACAGATAATGTTAGCATTCAGAGAACAGACAGATAGTGTAATCATTCAGAGAACAGACAGATAGTGTAATCATTCAGAGAACAGACAGATAATTTAATCATTCAGAAAACAGACAGATAATGTAATCATTCAGAAAACAGACAGATAATGTTAGCATTCAGAGAACAGACAGATAATGTAATCATTCAGAGAACAGACAGATAATGTTAGCATTCAGAGAACAGACAGATAATGTTAGCATTCAGAGAACAGACAGATAATGTAATCATTCAGAGAACAGACAGATAATATAATCATTCAGAGAACAGACAGACAATGTAATCATACAGAGAACAGACAGATAATATCATCATTCAGAGAACAGACAGATAATGTAATCATTCAGAGAACAGACAGATAATGTAATCATTCAGAGAACAGACAGATAATGTAATCATTCAGAGAACAGACAGATAATGTAATCATTCAGAGAACAGACAGATAGTGTAATCATTCAGAGACCAGACAGATAATGTTATCATTCAGAGAACAGACAGATGTAATCATTCAGAGAACAGACAATGTAATCATTCAGAAAACAGACAGATAATGTAATCATTCAGAGAACAGACAGATAATGTAATCATTCAGAGAACAGACAGATAGTGTAATCATTCAGAGAACAGACAGATAATGTTATCATTCAGAGAACAGACAGATAATGTAATCATTCAGAGAACAGACAGATAATGTTATCATTCAGAGAACAGACAGATAATGTTATCATTCAGAGAACAGACAGATAATGTAATCATTCAGAGAACAGAGAGATAATGTAATCATTCAGAGAACAGACAGATAATGTAATCATTCAGAGAACAGACAGATAATGTAATCATTCAGAGAACAGACAGATAATGTTAGCATTCAGAGAACAGACAGATAATGTAATCATTCAGAGAACAGACAGATAATGTAATCATTCAGAGAACAGACAGATAATGTTAGCATTCAGAGAACAGTGTAATCATACAGAGAACAGACAGATAGTGAAATCATTCAGAGAACAGACAGATAATGTAATCATTCAGAGAACAGACAGATAATGTAATCATTCAGAGAACAGACAGATAATGTAATCATTCAGAGAACAGACAGATAATGTAATCATTCAGAGAACAGACAGATAATGTAATCATTCAGAGAACAGACAGATAATGTAATCATTCAGAGAACAGACAGATAATGTTATCATTCAGAGAACAGACAGATAATGTTAGCATTCAGAGAACAAACAGATAATGTAATCATACAGAGAACAGAGAGACAAGGTAATTATTCAGAGAACAGACAGATAATGTTAGCATTCAGAGAACAGACATATAATGTTAGCATTCAGAGAACAGACAGATAATGTAATCATTCAGAGAACAGACAGATAATGTAATCGTTCAGAGAACAGACAGTGTAATCATACAGAGAACAGACAGATAGTGTAATCATACAGAGAACGGACAGGCAAATCCGTAAATAAGATTAAACGAGGAACTTCACATCACAGAAAAAAAGAATGAATAAATAAAAATAAATAGATAAATAAATAAGATAAAAAATAAAAAATGTGACGTGAGGTTAAAAAAAAAAAAAAAAAAACATATACAGCCACGGAGACACAAGTACCAATACTACGCGTCACTCGTATCATGTATTATATATGCTACATATGTAATGTATTATGTATTATACAATATACATTACTTTACATATTGCATACTATATAGTATATATTGTGTGCTATACACTTATACATACGGCTTTTCCCCCTTACACGGGGGGTAGCCAAAAAGAAAAAGGCATAGAAATCATTCCCATCCATTTCCTTTCCCATATATTCCATTCCCCTCCACCCTCCTCCATCCCTCCTATCTTGGCACCTCCTGGATGACGGGTCATCCCTGCACACTTATATCTATACTTATAATGTATATCGTATATTGTGTTGCGGTCAGGTGTATGTTGTCAGCTGTGTGTTTTTGTGTATACTCTTTATGATACACATATCATACCATATACTATACATTATATGTAACACATTATACATGATATATGATATACCATATATATCATATACTATTTATGTTATATAATATATACTATATTTTATGTATCATATATTATAGAGTATATATTATATATCATACACCATAATACATATTGTATACAACATATCATTTTATATATATTACGAATATTGCACATTATACATGTACCCAATAAATCATACATTACCTCCACATTATACATTACATTATACATGATATATGATATACCATATATATTATATACTATTTATGCTATATAATATATATTATATTTTACGTATCATATATTATAGAGTATATCATATATTATATATCATACACCATAATACATATTGTATACAACATATCATTTGATATATATTACGAATATTGCACATTATACATGTATCCAATACATCATACATTACCTCCACACACACAAACACACACAAAAATGAAGGTGTGTATCGTCTGAGTGTTGGACCACTGACCCACTTTCTTAAACTTGAAATTCGGCCGCCCGCCCGCCCGCCGGGGAGGAAGCGAGTCCCCCCCCTCCCCTCCCCCCTCACCTCCCCCCTCCCTCTTGCCCCCCAGAAAGGCCCATGACAACTTTACATCTCCTTCGGGACTCACGAAGATGTTCTGGTTCGGACCAGACGGGTCTCCGTGACGCAAAAGCTCCCCGTGGGGAAGTTATTTATCTATTCGTTTATCAATTTATTTATTCGTTTATTTGTCTGTTTATCTATCTATTCGTTTATTGATTTGTTTATCAATTTATTTGTCCACTTATTTATTCATTTGTCTATGAATTTACTTACTCATTTGATTATCTATCAGCTTATCCATTCATATATGTATATATATATATATATATATATATATATATACATGTGTGTGTGTGTGTGTGTGTGTGTGTGTGTGTGTGTGTGTGTGTGTGTGTGTGTGTGTGTGTGTGTGTGTGTGTGTGTGTGTGTGTGTGTGTGTGTGTGTGTGTGTGTGTGTGGCAGGGTGGTGAGTTTAAACGCCAAGAATCCGTTGAAATTTCATTGGTGACGTTTTGTCCAACTAGGACTTCTTCACAAGAAGTACTGGTTGGACGAAACGTCAGCAATAAAACTTCAACAGATTCTTGTCGTTTAAACTCACCACTCTACCACTTATTTTGTCTTCACACCTTTATACATACATATATATATATATACATATATATATATATATATATATATATATATATATATATATATATAATATATATATATATATATATATATATATATATATATATATAAGATATTTTTACTTACCTATTTATTTATCTATTATCTATTTTTTTATTCATTGATATATTTATTGACTTATTTTGGGTGAGGGAGTACAACCCTGGAAGTTATTTTCTCTTCTCTTTCTTTTGATATGCCTGCACAGCAAAGATGTCATCTTCTTCTTCTTCATCTTTTCTTTTTACTTTCTCCGTGAGAGTTGGTAGGTCTGCACAACTTCTTTTCCCTTTGCTCTCTCTCTCTCTCTCTCTCTCTCTCTCTCTCTCTCTCTCTCTCTCTCTCTCTCTCTCTCTCTCTCTCTCCCTCTCCCTCTTTCTCTCTCTCTCTCTCTCTCTCTCTCTCTCTCTCTCTCTCTCTCTCTCTCTCTCTCTCTCTCTCTCTCTCTCTCTCTCTCTCTCCCTCCCTCTCTCTTTCTCTCTCTCTTTCTCAAATTTCTTTCCGATTTCCCAAACTCCGAAGTGCAGACATCGGTTCTACTGCAGCGTCACTTCGACTGAAACGAAAACCCGTTCTTGTGATGGATTCAACCGAAGAATAAGATCAAAATTTTGTCTTTGTATGGAACACTAGTTTCCATATTCGTAAAACAAAGATTTCCTCAGGTCGTGTGTAGAAAAAGGAAAGAGACAAAGGAAGCCAAATTTGGTCATTTCTATTCAGAATCACATTTGGTCACTTGGGAGAGAACAGAAGAACATAAGAAAGGAGGAGACCGCAAGATACCATAAGGCCTATACTAGTCAGTTCCATATACTTTACCATCTGTCGCCCTTATTTATAGAATTATCTATTCTTCTTTCAAAACAACCAATTGCTTCAACGCTCATTATTTGGTTGTTAAGTTTATTCCATTCATTAACTACTCCATTGGTAAATCAAGTCTTGCCTCTTTCCTTCTTGAACCTTTTCCATTAAGGAGCGAACGGCCTGGAAATCTTGTGCGAGAGGTGACCAAACTTGCAATAGACCCAAGGTGATGTTTGAATGCATCAGAAGATCCTGGAAGATGATTTTCATAGAAAAGAGTAGGAAAGGACTTCCAGGAGACGCCTCCATTCATTAAGATTGACAAAACAAGTGTAAAAAAGAAACACACACACACACACACACGCACACGCACGCACACACACACACACACACACACACACACACACACACACACACACACACACACACACACACACACACACACACACACACACACACACACAGAACGCGCAGCGCAGCGATACTGAAATTATTTCATCCCGTCTAGGGGTGAAATAATTTCAGTATCGCTGCGCTGCGAGTCGTTACTCCAACTCTCGTGGGCGGGGAGTTGGGTGTGTGTGTGCGTGTAAGGTCACAGCATTACCCATAGATCAGTCATATATGAACTCTGAGCTCTCTTCCGGGAGGGAAATAGCTGTCGATCACGAGTCCAACACGTGATCCAAGACCATGGTGAATCACGCACGCACACACACACACACACACACACACACACACACACACACACACACACACACACACACACACACACACACACACACACACACACACACACACACACACACACACACACACACACACACACACCCACACAAAGATTCCAAGCTGTGAATCGTCCGAGGCTTTTCTTACACTGAAGGCTTCGTTAACTCTGCTTCATAGTTCCAGTTTTCCAAATGAGGATCATTATCTGGATTAGGATATCCGCTTTGAAGAAGACGTCTAAGTTCTAATGCCTCTTTAAAAAAAAAGGGGGAGGGGGAAGGGGAGAAAGATTCTCTGTTGGAGACACGATGTTGTAGCGTTACTACAAAATTTATCATGTCAACTACAATCAATTAGAAAATATATTTTTGAAACGTATCTCGAAAGCAGTAACAATATGGACGAAAAATATTGTGAAGTAGCGACGCAGTAGTGTTGTCGCAGAACATATATCTTTGAATGTCAACTACGATGAATCATAAATCTTTTCCTGACATAAGAAATAAAAATAGAAATATAGAAGAAACAGGGATGATAAATCATGGGGTCTGTCTTACAAAAGGACAATGTGAAAAACGAGATAGTACATAATTCTCATTTAAAAAACCTTTCTTCACTTTTCGAAAAAGAAAATGTGCAACGATGTCGCAATAACGTTGCCTAAATGTCAATTAGAAGAAACCAGAAAAATTCTTAGAATGTAAAATGCAACTGGAAACCCATTAAGCAATCTAGGATAAACAAAGATAATGAGAGACGAAAGCTCTTCAACGAGATGACCAAGGTGAAATTGGGTCATGGCTCCAAGTACACTCGTACATCCGTCTAAACTTTAAAACATTCTTTTGCTCTTCGGAGGACAAGGAAAATCTTTCATGATGAATCCGCTCAGTCGTGCCATTTTAAGATTTATAGACTCTAATGCCAACTTCAGCTAGTTAGTATATACAAAAGGACTTCGCAGCCAATCAAACACGTTACGAGAGACGAAAATTTTGAAATGAGGTTCCTCTTGTACGAAATGAGCACTTTGAAACACCGTCATATTGCAATTCCATGCCCAGGGAGAACGGTAACGAGCATTCACGAACTCGTATTTCGCGACTACGATTTTCCGCGAAAAAGTCAAGTCGCTTTTTCGCGAATTAACGTAGATTGGCATGGAACGCGCCAGATTGCAACACTGTTGCTTTCCAGGAGGCTTCTGGCTCTGGAACGTCGTGTGATAAAGGATTTTCCATCTGCAGCCGTTTTGTCTCAGCCGGCCGATGTCCAGGGGCAAGGTTTCGATTTTGGTCGAGTCACTTTGTTTACATTTTGTTTGTTTCAAATCTTGCAACGCTACGGGAAAACGATTTCATCAAATGTCATGGAATTTTCAGGACCGGCGGGCAATAGTCCCTATGTGACCCAATTAAATTTCGTGGGTAATTGAATAATGGTCATGTTTTACGGTTGCCGAAAATGGGAACATGACATTTTGACTGCAACTTCGTCCAACAACATTCTGATTGACTTCAAACCAAAACAAAAACTATCTCAATTATAATCCTATCACAGCAGAGAAAATATCGTCTTGAAGATTGGTACTTGTTTAATTTTCGTCACTGTTCTCCCTGAGTTGTCTTGTGAGGTTTGTTATACCTGGCACCATTTCTTTTATTCAAAATTTGACGAAAATTCTCTTGTTACGAAGAAGGCTAACTACCTTTAAAATGAATTTACGTTATGTGGAGTTTAATGGTGGTTGACCACTGAAACTTTTGTGATGTCTGTGCACCGGCAACTCCAGACAATGAGTCCCAACTTTGGGATATAATGATTTCTGGTTCGGGGACAATTGCCCCCCCGCCCCCTGGACACCTCCCCCCCCCCGGACAACTGCTCTCCACCAAATAATCACCTAACTTAACCTTACCTAACCTCACAACACTTCCTAACTATGCAGCTTTCCGGATGCTACTTATCTCTACTTATAGATTACAATTTCAGTTTCCATAGAGGCAAAACCAAAATTCTTAGCTTTATTCTTTCAGGACTTTTAATGCTCAATGTTTTAGATTAGACTCTTGGTTATAAAAATCTAAATATTCACGGACACTCACCGACAGTTTTGGTGACTTGAACATAACATACTTCAGTTCTCTCTTGCTACAGAGAGAGAGAGAGAGAGAGAGAGAGAGAGAGAGAGAGAGAGAGAGAGAGAGAGAGAGAGAGAGAGAGAGAGAGAGAGAGAGAGAGAGAGAGAGAGAGAGAGAGAGAGAAAGGGAGAGAAAGAGAGAGAAAGAGAGAGGCGAGAAAGAGAGAGAGAGAGAGAAAGAGGCAAGATATATATATATATATATATATATATATATATATATATTTATATATATATAGAGAGAGAGAGAGAGAGAGAGAGAAAGAGAAAGAGAGAGAAATACATGTGATTGTATGAGTATCCCTATACGTCTACACAGTTTACCTACATAAACACACCTCCTCCTCCCCACTACCTTTGCCTCTCAGGGACATGAATGAACACCAAAAGGGAAACAACGAAAATTCTGTTTTTTCCTCTGAAATATTAATGAAGATGTAGATTACCGGGATGTGTAAAAACTCTTATTCGCTTAGAAGGATTATTTTTGTTCCATGGTAAAATTGAGAGGAGA
>NC_134778.1:65537642-65555142 GCF_046742065.1 Oratosquilla oratoria | reverse complement strand
TGCAGGCACACAGAAACTTGGCAATCAACACATTCGGAAAAAAGAAAACATCAAGAAATGAGCAAAAGAACATGGGTAATCAGAAAGGTTAGATGAATAATGAGTGAACGAAAGAACAGATAAATACATAAATAATAGATGAATGACTGGAGAAATATATTCAAAATGAAATGAATATAAGAAATCGAGAAATGATGCAACAAAGTAGAAACCTAGAATTCCATGGTCAAAATAATTAGATACTAACCTCAGTACTAAAAATTGCATCGTAAAATTTCATTATCAGAATAATTTCAATTTAATCAAGATCTGAACACTTCAAAATGCAGACGACATTTTCCATCGTATATCAACGTATTCTCATTTTCCAAGGTCTTCCTTATCTGTGGTATTCTTTATGTTATTTTGATGCCACCAGTCCATTTTATCTTTCCTCATCGCTCTCCTTTGGCAAGAAGGGGATTAAGTGGCAGCAGGTTATCTATTATCAGGAATTCCGTTTTATCTGTTCATCAAGGCTGAAGGAATGGTTAGATCTGCGCATGCGCACTGAAATGTGCGTCGTTTTACAAAACGTTCCTCTGTTTAAGAAAAAAAAGAAAAATCAGTAAATATCACAAATAAGACCATGGATTTTATATCAATAGCTGCAGTTACTAGAATTTCCGAGTTCCTTTCCTGACGATGACAGGAATAGATCGATGATCTAAGCTTAGATTGTAAACTACTTCTAACTCAAAATATGTATGATATCTTGCCAACAACGGAGTCTCTATGCTGACACGTCAACCAATCATAGTCATCTCCATATTATGATAGTAATAGCAACAACAACAATAGTTGTATCCTAAGCGCTGTTGAAAAGAAACCCTCTTTTAAGATTATGACACAATTGTCCCTGAAATATTTAACCTGGAAAACTATAAACATGATAATAACGTGTGAGTTGAATGTTCTAACACAATGGTAAGATAGACTGAATATCCCACTATCAGAAAAAAGAATGTTGTTTGAAGATACATCTATTGCGATCACTATGATCCTCTCGCCCTTTTGTACAACCACGCTGAATAGGATCACAGTTAGTGATCGTAGTATACGTACCTTCAAACAACTTTCTTTTTCACAGATAGTGGGATATTCAGTCTATCAGATAGACTGAATATCCCACTATCGGTGAAAAAGAAAGTTATTTGAAGGTACGTATATTGCGATCACTGTGATCCTATTCAGCGTGGTTGTACAAAAAGGCGAGAGGATCACAGTGATCGCAATAGACCTATCTTCAAACAACATTCTTTTTTCCGATAGTGGGATATTCAGTCTATCTTACCATTGTGTTAGAACATTCAACTCACACGTTATTATCATGTTTATAGTTTTCCAGGTTAAGTATTTCAGGGACAATTGTGTGGTAATGGTAAACTAGTTTTCTTTTTCAACCGTGATTAGGATACAATAAATGTTGTTGTTATTACTATTAACGTCGTGGTTCAATTGCAAGGCTTCTTGTCTTTACCGAGGAGATAAAAACTCTGAAACGCTTAAGGAACTTCATCTGGAATGTTCAGCACTTAAAGACAAAAAAAAAAAAAAAAAAATTAATAATAATAATAATAATGATAATAAACAAATAAATAGATAGATAAAAAAAATACACTATTTCGAGTTTTTTCTTATTCTTCTTCCCAAAAGCAACACAAGCCCATGGTTTTATTTTCCATTTTTCGTCTTTTCGTTTTGTGTCTATGGAAATCGTGGAGCCCTCCTAGTACAAATGAAACCTCTTTCGGAGTGAGGTCACGAACAGAGAGTCTTTGGTCAAGTGCCTATTGAAAGGTCTGGAAAAACAATGGAAACGGACGAGTTTCGACTTAGCCTCCCTTTCCCCCCCCCCCCCCCCCAAAAAAAAAGGTGTTCTATCCCAAGTGTGTGTTTGGTAACATTGCGCAGGACATCAAAGACTCACAATACCAAGTGGCACTTAATGACGGTATGAACGAGATGAGGCGGAAGAGGGGGAGGGGGAGAGGGGGAGGGGGAGAGGGGGAGGGGGAGAGAGGGGGGAAGGGGGAAAGGGGGGGGGAGACTGTAATATTGGACTGCTAGATGTTCCAATTCTCCCTGATAATGGATCCCGACATCAAAACAGTGAGAAGACAACGAGACTTTCTTTGATCTGGACACAGGTGGGCACACAAAATAGTGAGAGACTTTGAGACTAGGGTGAGGGGTGAAGGGGAAGAGGGTTGAAAGCAGGGCTACATAGTGACAGGAAGATAAAACATTTACTATTATTTCATCCGCGTGGCAATACACAAAAGTAATCATTTCTGGTATTTATTCCCGTCTCTTGGTGAAAACATTGTTCATTAGGATAGAAGCGCTGGAAGCTGGACAAACTCCCCCCTCCCCCTCCCCCCCTACGGAATGACCACAAAGGCAGAGTATTAGAGATGCTTGCCTAGACTCCATTGCTTTCTCATCTCCAATCCTCGGTCAAATTGGAAGAGAGTGGTTGAACATTTCAAGATAAGCTCATGTTGGGTTAGGCTAAGTTAGGTTTGGTTAGGTTTGGTTAGGTTTAGTTAGGTTTGGTTAGGTTTGGTTAGGTTTAGTTAGGTTGGGTTGGGTTGGGTTAGGCCAAGTTAGGCGAGGTGAGGTTACATTCTGTTGAGTTGGGTTAGGCCAGATCAAGTTAGGTGAAGTGGGTTTATATTGTGTTATGTCCTGTTATGTTATGTTATGTTATATTAGGTTAGGTTAGGTTTTGTTATGTTATATTAGGTCAGGTTAGATTTCATTAGGTCAGGTCAGGTTAGATGAGGTGGGGTTATATTAGGTTTTGTTATATTATGTTAGGTCAGGTTAGATCTGATTAGGTCAGGTCAGGCTAGGTGAGTTAGGGTTATATTACCTTGGGTTATATTAGGTTAGGTCTGGTTATGCTGGGCACCAAGGGGTTAGGTTAGGTAAGGGCGTTGCCCCTAGGCTAGGGTAGTTTAGGTTAGGTTTTCAATTATTTTCAGAGTTATTAGGAATCTACTTTCTATCAATCTTCAAATATCTTTAAACTTCTAATTGAAATATATTAGAAATGTATATGTTATTTGTATAAGTGATTAAATCCTACTAAATACAACACAATTTGAAAAAAATATATATCTTAATGTTAAAGGTAATTTTAGTCGATTTTCTTAAAAATGACAAGATGATATGATATTTTATGGGAATGATGACTTACACTAAGAATGTTGACTTAAAAAGAAAAAACATATATTTTTTTTTTTTGCAAAAGGCTGTACATACTCAGACCTATTATATTTCTAACTTGATATCTAGGAAATGGAGCTTTATGGCAAAACAACATTATTTTGTGTTGCATTTCTGGCAACGACAGGTAGTAGTCACGTGGTCAGATAGCTAATTAGCTTCATTAATGACCGTCAAAACGGCAAAGAGTTTGTGAGTTGTGAACTGGGACAAAGGGCGTACGTGTTTTGTCCTAATTTTCATTTTTATTCAAAATGTGAGTAACTTTGTGGAAAAACCCTCATCTTTTCACACTAGGATGCTTAGGGCAAAAACGAGTAAATGAAATGAAATCAAACGAAATAAAACGAAGGAAAAAGAAATAACATTAAAAATTGAATAAAATAAATAAGATTAAGTAAAATGAAATGAAATTAAACTAGATCAAACTAACTGAAATAACACGGAATAAGATAAAAAGAGATCAGATAAAATAAAAAAGAAATAGAAGAATTAAACAAAACAGAATAAAACGGAATAAGATGTATCCTTTGTGATTAAATACAACACTATGTAAACTTACCTGTACTTAATAATGGGCTGGTAGAATTCTAAAACATGCACTTCTGTTATTGATCATTTGGACCCAAACTTCATTTCTTACACAACACTATACTCATCAGAAGTATCACAATCATTATCATCACTCACAATCCGAGATATGTCATAATTTTCTTCATTTTCACCGTCAATATCATCTTCATCCACTTCACTGTCAGAAATCACTTTCAGAAAAACTTTGAGTAATCTTGTCCCTTTTAGACTCTCATAGGTAATGACAACACAGGAACCGAAATGACAACGTAATCAAGTATCTATTTTTAATATGTAAATAAAGGTTAGTCACACTGAAACTTCTTGTGTAATTGGTTTGGTAATTAAAACACCCCTTTGCAAGATTTGTAAACTGGAAATGGATGCAAAAACTTTGTGAAGTTTAGTAATGTAATTCTGTGCGTTCTTGAACGACTATGTCTAAAGTGAGTTCGTTTGAGTAGAAACGACTTAGGTTACAATTTTCTATTTTTCGAATCTCCAAATGTCAAATCACCTTTGCGAAATCGTCTTCCTGCTTTTCAAATTCACAACTGATGTCACATCCAATGATGGCAAATATCGTTCTCCAGGCAAGAGAATTTTCTAGATGAAATATGAAAAATATGTAACAAGCACTTTAACATATAAGGTGTCTTGACTGCTATCCATATTGATTTTATTTTTCATGTCTTAATTGTAAAGATGGAACCGTTCACCAAAACTGTTTAGTAATAAAATTAGTCTGCTGATGTAAGTCATGGTAACACAGTGTCAGATAGCGCGCGTTAGGGCTGGGCAAATACCGCTAATTTCAATACCGGAATTACCGGTAAACAACAATGCTGTTACCGGAATTACCGGTAATTTACCGGTAAAAGACTCGTGAGGTAGTAGTGACGTCCCAAGTTCGAGTCGCCTTTATGACTTAAATCTAAAAAAAATTCACCCTACTATGGTGTGTAGTCACAAGTTTTGTAACGTCGTCACTATAAAAATCCTGCGCTCCGAGTCGTTACTCCAACTCTCGTGGGCGGGGAGTAGGGAGGGGGTGCGTGTAAGGTCACAGCATTACCTCCTCTCCCTCAGTGCATAGGCCTACGCACCAATCCCCCCTCCCCCTCTCACACCCCACTTCCGTCTCTATGTAAGTGCAATTTCATACAAAGAATATATTTTTCACATAGAAACACAATTTCATAAAAGAAAAATAATTACATGCATCATTTTTACACATTACACATAAAAATTCATTTCCAAAATCACCCATTTTTCATTTAGTCAGGACAAAGTTTTTTTGTACAATTGAGGTAATAAAGGTTTTGTGCGAGATGAATTGACATACGTAGGTCATTTTCATAATGTTTTTTTTACAAAGTTCCTCTTATATTAGGCTCAGGAACACAATCTCAACCCTTTGAATTTCTGTCAAAGTTTTTTTCAATTGTTCATATTAGCCAGTTAATACATTTAAATTACGAAAATTTTGTATTAGCAGGACTCGACGATCCCTATATTTATATTATAGTACCTTTAAATGGACAAAAAACACACGCATATGTTTTATTTTAATTTTTTATTCTGTGCATCCATTTGGATACATGCCCACCGGAACATAGGCTGACTAATCGAATACGTACATTTTGCACTGAACCTCTGCGGGCCGAGATGCGAACAAAACGATCTAGCACGACTGTTAATTTTCATATTCGAATACGTACATTTCGTACTGTGCATCTGTGGGCCGAGAAGGGAGCAGGACGATCTAGCACGTTGAATACGTTCCTGTTAATTTTCATCCTACGTAGGGCCGTCAGTACTGTCACTCAGTACCACCAAGCCGAAACGTGCTTACCGCTCTCTGAGTATTATGGGATAGCTTATCGGTTAACGGAGCCTAAACGGTAGCAGATTTTTTGCTGGTAAGCTACCGTCAAGGTTGTTACCGATAAAACCCGTAACTACCGGTAGCTGCCCACCACTACCGTCACTCAGTACCACCAAGCCGAGACGTGCTTACCGCTCCACGAGTGTTTGGTATAGCTTATCGGTTAACGGAACCTTAACGGTAGCAGAATTATTGCCGGTAAGCTACCGTCAAGGCTGTTACCGATAAAACCGGTAACTTTACCGGTAGCTGCCACCACTAGCGCGCGTCCGTTTTCTGTGGAAGTTGGTTGCATTTCAAAGCGACTCCAAGAAAGGTCCTTAATTTCCCACTGCCGTAGAGAATTTGAGCCAAGCATCCTATTCATTTAACTACGAGAACAAAGACTCCTAGTCCTTTGTAAACCTGGGTTGCCTTACTACACTGTTTGAAGAAGTGGCGTCGGTTTAGTGACGACGGAGAAAGAGAACAAAGAAAGTTTTTTTGTGTTTATATGTCAGGTTGGGTAATGGCGTAGGCCTGCCGACCTGTGTTTTGAACTCGTTCATTCATTTTCCGCTTCAGATACGAGTTTTGTTGTTACACTGAGGAATAAAGGGCACATAGCATAACTACAATTCATCTCCTTCTCTTCCTCCTCCTCCTCCTCCTCCCCCTCCTCCCCAAGAATAAACAACTTAATACGGCTCCTTTCACAAACAAGACATTTGATAACTGTTTACCAAAAGACTGTGCTTTGGTACCCATTACAGCTAAGACACAATCCATTTGTGGTCATATCAGATTTCCGTTGACCAGCGTTTCTAGCCTTTTCGTGCGTCAATTCATATATTGGTTTAGTCAGTCAAGATTATTTGTAGTTTAATAACTCTCTTTGTGTCAGATAATGAGGTCACATTACATATTTATTGTCTACGTGGCTGCCAGTCTAGTTCATCAATTAAAAGTTGGTAATATGCTAAATAGTTAATCACATTGATTTTACTCTTAATATGAATACGAAAAACAGGTGGACAAGTAAGGAACATAAATAAACAGAATGTTAACTTTTCATAAGGATATCGTTAGGTACGATTAAGCACGTATCATAAACACGCGCGTGCACACACACACACACACACACACACACACACACACACACACACACACACACACACACACACACACACACACACACACACACACACACACACACACACATACTCTCTCTCTCGGTGGCGCGGTTGATAGAGTCCCAGACTGTCAGTATGGCGGTACCGGCGGTACCTGGTTCGATTCTTGGCCATGGCTGAAATTATTTCAGTATCGCTGCGCTTCGAGTCGTTACTCCAACTCTCGTGGGCGGGGAGTTGGGTGTGTGTGTGCGTGTAAGGTCACAGCATTACCCATGGATCGGTCATACGAGCTCTGAGCTCTCTTCCGGGAGGGAAATAGCTGTCGATCACGAGTCCATACCGTCATCTAAAGACCAAGGTGAATCGCATACACACAAACACACACACACACACCCATACACACACACACACACAACACATACACACACTTTCAAACTTGTCATATGAGGAGAGACTGGCTAAATTAGAGTTACCGACTCTGGAGCAAAGAAGAGAGAGAGAGAGGCAACCTACTGACCATCTATAGACTCATGAAGGGCACAGAAATACTCGATAGAGAGGATTTGTTAAACTGGGACAAGAGAAGCACAAGAGGGCATGGAAAAAAGATAAAAAAAAACATAGCTACAGAAGAGATCTGAAGAAGAACAGTTTTCCACATAGAGTGGTGGACACTTGGAACAAACTGGACGAAAAAAATAGTGTGTGCAAAAACCATTCATGAATTTAAGAGCAAACTAGACACTGCGAGATACAAAGGCGGGACACTACGAGCGTAGCTCCCCTTCCCGTAAAATACAACTAGGTAAATACACGCACACATTGGGGCCAAGGCAAACTCGTGCACACATAAATCTTTTACACTTGAGTGGTGGAAATTACCCACTAAGCGCCCTTCTGGATCTAGTAATCCATTTTCTTCCTGTCTACTATTTCTTCCCTGCATACCGTGCCTTGCTTCATCTCGACCTAAATAATTTACCAATCTTTTACGCATGCATTTACGTGTATAATCGACCATCTAGGAGTGAAATATCTAGATTTCAGGCGTTCAAATCTAGATAACGCTTGAAAGCATCTGAAAAGAATCTGTCCCGGAATCAAAATACACATATTGTGAGCACTTCCCGTTGCCGGATGTGTTCTGCTGGCGTTGCGTCTACTCATTAACATACAGTGAGGGGCTCAAGTCGACATGACGTCACTGACTCAAGGTTTGTACGGTACGATACCGTGTACGGTACTATCAACATGTACACCCACTCCCCACCCCCACTACGCCATGTTCTGTAGAGATACAAGGCCTGTAGGTCTTGTAGATGTTGGGCCGCTTGACACTGTGATGTATACTGTCCTCCTTTCCCTTCATACGAACCACCACTCCTCTTTCTATACGCCTTCACAAATGGTGTCGCATAATTCTGTTCGCTACCATTACTTAAGCCGATGTTATTTTTCTTTACACAGCTTTTGTATTTTTCATAATAGATTTCAGGCACACGTTCATCATTTCCCTCTCGTTCTTCCGTTCTTGGGTTTTTCGTCCTTCTACTTTACTGTGTAGAACACATCAACGAAGGCCTCTTATGTGCTTCTGTCTTCGTTCTTGTCTTTGCTACGAAAGAATTTCACATACACTTACACAAAGTATATATGTATATATATATATATATTTTTTCTTTTACAATTTCTGTGTTCTTTTTTCTAAATGGACATATACCATGCCTTTTTTTTGCCATTCAAAGAAATACATGACAATATTAATTATATTTTTATTTTCCTTATTTTGCTTGTCTTCCCTCAGCTTTCTTCACACACGCATACACACACACACACACACACACACACACACACACACACACACACACACACACACACACACACACACACACACACACACACACACACACACACAGAGACGCGCACGCGCACACACACATTATACACGCACGGATACACACACGCACACACACACACACACGCACGCACACGCACACATTACACACGCACGAATATACACACGCACACACACACACACACACACACACACACACACACACACACACACACACACACACACACACACACACACACACACACACACACACACACACACACACACACACACACACACACACATACACACACACTCACTCACACACACAGAGTTGAAGCGAGCCGACATGCAAAAGTTTTCTTCTGAAAGCTATTGAAGATAAAACTATTTTCTTGTACCACGACATAGTTTATTGTATTTCCTGTACAACGACATTTCTTTTATTGTATTTTGACCAATGATTACTTGATAATGAAAAAAAGAGAGAACACTTGCATTTCGTCTATTGAGCGCTAATTGTGACACTGGCCACTGGTGCCCCTGAGTGAGCATAAGATAATCGTCTTGTGTTGTCGTTTCGGAAACCTACAAGGCGACTTCTGTAACAATATTCTAGATTTTCCTATGATCATTTCAACAATGTGTCTGAAATCCGTATAAGTTTGAATATCTGGTCATTCATTTTTTTTTGTATATGACACACAGGTAATATGATATTTTTTTTTTTTTTATAAAAAGAGATTGTAGCTAAAGTCGTTTCTGTTCAAACGAATTTAAAACAATCGGCAATCATCGGCCAATATGAATCGGATAAAAGAATGTCGAGCTAATCGTCGTTTACAAATGATATTCTAATTCATTTACATTTTTGACATGACAAAAAAACAAAAACCTTTTCAGTTATCTTTAATCGTTTATTATTTATTCAATCATTCACTTATATTAATGGCGTATTAATGAGTTTCAATTTTTGTACATCTCATCTTTTTTCTAATCTTGATTTGATTCTCTCTCATGTTTCTCTGCTTTGCCGTTCAATTCGACTCTGCTTTTGGAACCACTTTTCTCTCTCCTTCACGACCTCTCTCTCTCTCCTCTCTCGCCAAACCTCTTAAGGAAGGAAGCTTACTTCCTTCCCCTCGCCATTACAGGTAAGAATCTTCTCCCAAAGTTTTCCTTGTTTTCACTCCAACACACTCTATTTCAGATATCATTATCTTATTTACTTATCCATTCATCTATCTATCTACTCAGATGTATGTTTTGTTTGTTTATTGATTTGTCAAACTATATTGCTTTTTCAATCTATCTATTCGAATACATCTTTCTATTTTCCATTTTGTAATTACTCGTTTATCTGTGTGTTTCTAATAAAAAAAAATTATTCATTTATTCATTTATTTTTTGGGTCGAAGTATTGGTTGTCTATTCCCTTCCATTTGCGAATTGCATACTTTTCTATTCATTTATTCCGTCTAAATGCATATTCACATTCATAACTGGATGAATGTTTGTGCACGAGTATGTGTGTGTACGTTTCATGATGCGTACATGTACTGTACATATGTATGTTTGTGTGTGTGTTTAAGTGTACGCATGCATTTGTAAGCGAACATCTGGGAGTGGAAAATCCTGAATTCTGGCGTCCGAATCTAGGTAACGCTTGGAAGCATCTGAAAAGAATCTAGGGACATTGTAGACACTTCCCGTCGCCGGATCTGTTCTGCTGGCGTCGTGTCTACTCATTAACATACAGTGAAGGGCTCCTCAGTTCGACATGACGTCACTGTCTCAAAGTTTGTGCGGTGCCATGACAGTGTCGGAATTGTCGTTCTCTCCTAAAACTAAGTTTGGAATATATTCATATCAACATTATATAATAGAGTAAAAGTATATATATATATATATATATATATATATATATATATATATATATATATATATATATATATATATACATATATATACTTTTTTATTAGAATATTTACGTAGAATTTTTCGAAGATGAATATTACGGAAATTCACACGTTGACAAATTCCTAAGTAATTGCTTCAGATTTGGGCTTGAGTACGTAGCAGAAGGGAGGCTGTGCAGGAAAGGGATTAGAGATTATTTCAACCTCAAAGAAAATGGGAAATGGAAATTAGCTGAAATATTTCAGATGCCCAAAGAACTCGGAGCTTATTAACGATTCGTTCCTGTTCGGGTGAACGAAAACTTGTCGGACGCATGCCATTCCTCGTCGCCCCTCAGTGATTACGACTTCCCACTCATTGACAGTCGGCATTTCCCGGAATGTTTCGAACAGCGCGGATCAGCACGGAATTAGGTCTTCCTTGTAATAAACACAGAGATTTTGAGTTCTGGAGATTTGTTGGATTAGTTATATTCATCTAATCAAAATCTAATCTATTTATTCTAATCTCATCTAATTTCATTTTATTTCATTCTAATTATTAATCTATTCATTCATTTGTCTATGCATTTTTTTATCTATTTTTTTATCGATGTATTCATTTATTCTTAATAAGTCTTAGGGAGACAAAACAGATAATTCATCTAAATGACTATAATAAAGTTAATTATTTCAACGCCCCTTCCCCCCACCCCCCAACCTCCCCTAACTCCCTACGTATCCCTCCTAGGTTAATCCTTCTAAAACTTTGGTAAAGGTTAAACGAGTTAGGCGAGTTAATGTCCTTTGGCTGTGTCTATGGGGGACGTAATCCCCCCCGTTTATGGGTTTTGTCCCAAACCCCATTTCTTAATGGGTTTCCTTCCTCAGATTAGGTAAGGACCCCTTCCCTGTCCGGTGATCCTCTTCATTCTCCTCTCACTGCCGTCAGTCGATTACGTATTCATTCCTATGGTTCCCCCCCCCTTACTCCACCTCCTCCTCCTCCTCCTCCCTCAGGTACCAAAAGGTGTTGCACTCTGCAACATAGAACAGAGGACCATCAGAACGGAGGAGACTGCAACAGACCATAAGGCCTACGGAATATAGACCCATCAGAACGGAGGAGACTGCAACAGACCATAAGGCCTACGGAACATAGTCCCATAAGAACGGAGGAGACTGCAACAGACCATAAGGCCTGCGGAATATAGTCCCATAAGAACGGAGGAGACTGCAACAGACCATAAGGCCTACGGAACATAGTCCCATCAGAACGGAGGAGACTGCAATAGACCATAAGGCCTACACTAGGAGTTAAGGCTTTCCCTTTCTTAATTCTTCTAGATGGATATTGGAGGTCAACGGGAGATGTGATTAAAAGGAGGTGAAAGACTGAGACTAGTGTGGGGTCACCTCTCTAATGCCATTTGGCCTTTGTTGTTATGTTTTATTATTTGTTATCATGTTGTCATTATTGGCTACCATTTGTTATTATTTGTTTTTATTGATTATTATTCGATGTTATTTCTTATCATTTGCTATTCTATGTTATTATTTGTTATTCCTTGTTATTATTTGATGTCATTTGCTTATATGTGTTATTACTTGTTATTATTTGTTACTATCACTGTTATTATTATTATTGCTGATTTTACTTTCTTAATATTATTATTACTCTTATTGATATTATCATTATCACTACTATTATCACTATCACTATTATTGTTATTATTATTGTCATTATTTTTTTTTTTTTCCGTCAGGGCGTTTTAATAGCACGGGCCCAACCTGAATTCGGGGGTCATTACGAGGTTCTTTAGCTGTCGTCATAGAGTCTCTAAGAAGAGCTTAGAAGGCGACATCTAAGACCATTAGGACAATACCTTCTTTTCATCTTTCTTTCTTTTTTATTTTTTTCTATAATTTTTAGAAAATTTTCCTAAAAATTTCGGTAGTGATATATATATATATATATATATATATATATATATATATATATATATATTATATATATATATATATATATATATATATATATATATATATATATATATATTGTAAGGGGATGATAGAGCTAACGCAGAAAATGCCCGTTAACAGATGGCTTATGTTACCTTGTTATTGGTATTCATTTAATTGCCGATACCATAATATTCACAAATATATTATGGAGTTCTGGCCACGGGGGGGGGGGGGTTTCCTTCTGCGAACTTCGAAGAATCTTCGTCTTAGAGAATTTTCCCCTTTTCCTTCTCCTTCCCCCCTCCCCTCCCTTTCCCTTCCCCCTCCCCTCCCCCTCTCCCTCCCCTCCCTTTCCCTTCTACCTCTTCCATCAATGTTGCTTAGCAACTTGTCTCCATCCTCCCTCACGCGCGCGCGCGCTCACCTATTCATGTACACCCACGGGAGATAAATGTATGCTGCCATCCATACACGTGAACATAATAAACACATACGCGTACATGCACACGCGCGCACACAATTGCCAACACACACACACACACACACACACACACACACACACACACACACACACACACACACACACACACACACACACACACACACACACACACACACACACACACACACACGTACACGCACACACACGAAAGCAAATTTTTTATCTTCCCAAGCATAATAAGGAACGAAATAATGGAGCCTCCCATTCCTGAAAGTGTAGAGATCCGACCCATAAAAATGAAATATCATCACAACTATAGTCGTACAGGAAAAAGAAAAAGTAATAAACATTAGAGGTAGAACATATATTAACACCCCTGTGTGTGTGAGTGTGTGTGTGTTTGTGTGTGTGTGTGTGTGTGTGTGTGCGCGCGTGCGTGCGTGTGTGTGTGTGTGTGTGTGTGTGTGTGTGTGTGTGTGTGTGTGTGTGTGTGTGTGTGCGTGCGCGCGCGCGCGCATGCGCTGATTTCTTTCATCTGGTAAGTAAACCTCACGTTCCTCCCTTTAAGCTGTAGTGGCGAAGTCAAACTAAACCCATTAAATACTTTAGCTTAACTAAAGTTTAATCAAGACAATCAACACATTATGGTAAATTCCCTAAACTTAAGAAAATAAGATTATCTGTCATCTTTAATAATAAGATATATAGAGCAAGGCAGTGCAGCGTAATAATAATATATATGTAAAATCAATAGGTGAAGTATATAAAATCATCAGGATAGAAGACGATTAAAGTAAACACTTTACAGTTGACCTAATCTATTGACCTAATCTATCTATTGATCTAATCTATCTATTGACCTAATCTATCGATTGACCTAATCTATCTATTGACCTAAGCTATCTGTTGACCTAATATATCGATTGACCTAATCTATCTATTGACCTAATCTGTCTATTGACCTAATCTGTCTATTAACTTAATCTATCTGTTGGCCTAATCTATCTATTAACCTAATCTATCTATTGACCTAATCTATCCATTAACTTAATCTATCTGTTGGCCTAATCTATCTGTTGACCTAATCTATCTATTGACCTAATCTATCTATTGACCTAATCTATCTATTGACCTAATCTATCTATTAACTTAATCTATCTGCTGGCCTAATCTATCTATTAACTTAATCTATCTATTGACCTAATCTATCCATTAACTTAATCTATCTGTTGGCCTAATCTATCTGTTGACCTAATCTATCTATTGGCCAAATCTGTCTATTGACCTAATCTATCTATTGACCTAATCTATCTATTGGCCTAATCTATCTATTAACTTAATCTATCTGCTGGCCAAATTTATCTATTAACCTAATCTATCTATTGACCTAATCTATCCATTAACTTAATCTATCTATTGACCTAATCTATCTATTGGCCTAATCTATCTATTAACTTAATCTATCTGCTGGCCAAATTTATCTATTAACCTAATCTATCTATTGACCTAATCTATCCATTAACTTAATCTATCTGTTGGCCCAATCTATCTGTTGACCTAATCTATCTATTGGCCTAATCTGTCTATTGACCTAACCTATCTATCGGTCTAATCTATCTATTGACCTAATCTATCTATTGGCCTAAGTACACTTATGAAAAACTAAAGTACAAATAATTTTTCTAGAACCGTCTTGAAGAAACGAAAACAATATGAGGGGGAAAGGAGATTTTCTCCATTTGGGAGTCTTGAATTATTCGTTTTGTCCAAAATGTCGCGATGCTTTTAGAATCTTTTCTCTCTGAGCTGAGAAGCCATTCAAGCAAATGTACTCGTGTGTATATTCACAGCTGTATACATGTATGCATGACAGAAACCGTTGCTCATGCATGAGGGTAAGGAAGAGGAATGTGTCATGCACGGAGATATGCATGTTTGCGTGCTCTCGTTATCTTAGTTTTGCCCCTCAAAAAAAAAAAAAAAAAATCTTCATCAACAAACCGACAGTAACGAAAGACACGACACGAGTCTGCACTGTGACGCTCGGCCAATTTTCTTATCTTTTCTCCCATCAGCGATAACCATTTTGTCCACTACCATCCGGGACCCACTTATCTACGTACAAAAGATATATGACCCGACGCCCAGGCGTTGATTTATAGAGACTGGGACCTTTATTTTTGCCCTCAAAGCTGTTGAAATTCCCTACGACACCGTCGACCCTCGACCTAACTTCGAGACCCCGCGCGAGGCTAGCGTCGCTCTTCTCTCTTTTGGAAAGCCGTGCCGAGGGCAGATGGGGCTGGAAGGAGATATATTGGGTGTCTCCTGGACTCGCCCGGAGAGGGCGAGGGGACCGCCAGTCTCCAGATAAGGTCTCCGGGGTGATCAGGAGAGAGAGCGATTTGGGAGAAGCGAGGGCAGAGGCAAATCGTGAGGTGCATATGTGCGTGGGTCCCCGCTATGTCTGTCTTCTTCAACTTTCTTCATTTACTAAACTATTTGTTTATCAGTGCATCTAATTATTCGTTTGCTTGCTATTCGTCCATTTATCCATTTACTTATTTATTTATTGATGTATTTGTTTATTCATTTATCTATCTATTTGTTTATATCCGACCTAGTTATGGACCAAAAGGTCTCCTGTCGGCATGCTCCGCCTTTGTAATTCTTTGTAATATACATATACTTATTTATTTGTTTGTTTATTCATTTGTTCATTAAACTAATAACTTATTTATCTCCCCCCCCCTCTCTCTCTCTCTCTCTCTCTCTCTCTATACACACACACACACACACACACACACACACACACACACACACACCCACACACACACACACACACACACACACATATATATATTTACATATTTGTTTATATATATATATATATATATATATATATATATATATATATATATATATATATATATATATATAAATATATGGAGGGCCAAATGGATCAAACCTGTTGAGAGTTGTTTGTAGAGTGGGATGGAAGGGTGACTGCATGGGAACTTGCTCCTCGGGGAGAGACCCTGGGGGGGGGGTACTGGCGCCGGCGTGGGAGTAAAGCAACGCGTCTCTTGGCGTATGACGCCCCCACCAATGGATGACGAAGATATTTACTCATTTATTGCCTCATTTATTTAAATGATCTAATAAATTACTTACCAATTCATGTTGATGTATTTACTAATTCTCTCATTCATTTGTTTATCTAATTATTTAAAGCCTCATTTATTCAAGTGATCTAATAGTTTACTTGACTATTCATGTTTCTTTATTTCCTAATCAATTAATTTATTTGTCTATTTACTTATTTATATATTTAGTCATTTATCTATTTATCACAGATATTTGGAGCATTGTATTTTGCTAACACGAGCTACATATCATTGACCAAGGGCAGCTCGGCCCATTTTGCATCGATTGTCACTTTTATCTTTATTCCTATTGTCGTCAGGTGATTTCATTCATCTCTATGGCATCCTCCTCCGGCAGCGTTGTGGTCCAAGAATGATAACAAATCAATTTTCTACTAACAAGGTCATCATATGAAAACAACAGGGCAGGACTCGCTGTAATGGTTATAAACTGGACAAATTTAGATTTAAAAAGGAAATAGTCAAGAATTAGTTTACTAATAGGGTGGTCGACGAATGGAATAAACTTAGTAACCATGTAGTAAGCGCTGAAACTATCAGTTGTTAGAAACGATTAGACAACTTTATGGATGGGGATGACAGGTGGTGATGGATACGGAGCTGCCTAGTGTAGGCCTTATGGTCTCTTGCAGTCTCCTTCATTCTTATGTTCTTATGTACTTCGTAGAAGCAAAGCCGTCGTGCCATGCGGAGCAGCGACTGAGGTCGAGAAACTACTCTGTCCTGTCGTCAACGACACTCGTCCGCTCCGTCGCAAGGACGCTGAGGGAAAAAGAATTTAACTTATTTCATTTGAGACCAGGTCATCATCCGGGCATTTTGCTCTCTCTCTCTCCCGCCCCACAAAAAAAAATAAAAAAAAAAAAAAAAAAAAACTTACGCGCGGGCACATTATATTTAATTTCGTTTTTTTTTTCCTAGAGGGGTGGGGAAAGTTGGATTGATTAATTACTGATATCTTTCTTGGGAACGGGATATATATATATATATATGTATACATACATATATATATATATATTATATATATATATATATACATATATATATATATATATATATATATATATATATATATATATATGTATAAATATATATATATATATATATACATATATACATATATATATATATACGAGTATGTATATACCTATAGTACACACATGCACACACACACACACACACTGAATGAGGAAACAGAGAGTGCAAAAACTATACAAGAATTTAAGATCAAACTAGATTCTGAAGGATACAAAAGCGGGCCACTACGAGCATAGCTCTCTTTCCGTAAAATACAACTAGGTAAGTACAACTAGGTAAATAGACACAGACGAAGACGACAAACTTT
>NC_134778.1:65512642-65515142 GCF_046742065.1 Oratosquilla oratoria | reverse complement strand
GAGAGAGAGAGAGAGAGAGAGAGAGAGAGAGAGAGAGAGAGAGAGAGAGAGAGAGAGAGAGAGAGAGAGAGAGAGAGAGAGACTAGAGAGAGAGAGAGAGAGAGAGAGAGAGAGAGAGAGAGAGAGAGAGAGAGAGAGAGAGAGAGAGAGAGAGAGAGAGAGAGAGAGAGAGAGAGAGAGAGAGAGAGAGAGAGAGAGAGAGAGAGAGAGAGAGAGAGAGAGAGTTGCTAAACGTCGCTGGCTGGCTAGAACGAGTCTAGCTGTCGGTTTGTCTCGACCACAGTCGTCCATTATCTTTGTCGTCTTGTTTTTACTCGGATTCAAGATCAATGCCGAGGATTTTGTATCATCATGTTTTTTTTTTCTTTTTATAATTACATGTTCTTCTGCCTTAGGGATTCTCAACCTTTTCCCCGTTAATCATTTTCTAAGAGATATAAAACTGTCTACCTTTACCACCATTCCTCTGACACCGAATACAGAATAGTAATATACTATTACAGAATAGTAATATCCTTATTCATCCCACATTGGTATTACAGTCGATACTATAAAATGGTTCAATCTACAATGACTTTACCAAACATAAACGTTAACATCAAGAGCAATTGTCAATGATACTACACATGTAGAAATAAAATTCTAGGTTTTCTGGTACCAACCCGTATTGAACCCAAGGCATCTAAATACCATCTAGAAAAAAATATGGGAATACCTGCTCTAGGTACTGAACGTAAGGAATTCTAGACTAAGGTTCCTTTGCTATGTAGACCAGCAGCTTTCAATTTTTTTCTGTCATTTCCTACTACCAGTTCAACCATTCAGATTTCCCCCTTCATGGCAAAACATACTGTGACCGTTTACTAATTCATTTTGAAAATATACAAATATATTGATAAACATAGAGTTACATGGTAGTAGGCAGTGTAATTATTCCCTGGTAACTTCACATCCCCCCCCCCCCGTTTGGGAAATGCTGATGTAGTTACTCGTTTAGCTTCTAGATACCCCAAGCTCCCGTTCCGAAGCGCTTTGAACCAGAAATCTAGCAGCAGCAGCAGCAGAAGCAGCACCTTTCTCTCCACCCTCAGGTCAGGTGGGTGTGGGAACGCACCAAATCATCCTGGGTTGGTTGGTTTCCTGTCAACTTTCAATTTCAGATAATTTTCGTGCTTCATGATGAGGGTGTCAGAGTGAGGAAGGAGGCCATTCGTTTCAGCTTAGTTCAATGGCGCCTGAAGCTTCTGAAGTGCGAGGACTCCCGGGCGGAGTTACTGGGCTCCCGTCCAGGTATCGCAGCCACGAGACGCTAATCGAAGTAACAGCCACAAACAGACCAAATTCTATGACAAAACTTTGGTGACGGAAGCATCTGTCACGAAACTTAACGTCATCAAACTACACGTACATAAGTTTCCACCTATCAATCACCATTAATCTTTCACCAGAGATAACCAATGTTACTATACTTAGAAGCTTCTGTCCACTACCTATCCACTTCTATCCATTATCTATCCAATTCTGTCCACTATCGCGACGATGAGATAAAAGTATGAAAATGGTAAAGATGTAAGAATGACAGTATAAAGGAGGTACAGCACAACTTAAAAACTATCAGCATTTTCTCTCTCCTTTTTTTGTGAATATTAGTCTCCAATAACCAAATAATCAATCAACACGTATATATATATGTATATGTATATATATATATATATATATACATATATATATGTATATATATATATATATATGTATGTATATATATGTATATATATGTATATATATATATATATATATATATATATATATGTGTGTGTGTGTGTGTGTGTGTGTGTGTGTGTGTGTGTGTGTGTGTGTGCGTGAGAGAGAGAGAATTTTGCTACTGGACAGCGACATCAATCAAATTATTTTTATGACCGTCGCGTGCAGGACTCGAACCTACCGCTCAGGGGCCAGTAAGACTACTGTGCAGCGCTTTAACCCTCTCGACTACTGAGACTACAAAAGTCTCAGAACTCGAAACCTTACTGGTTCCCGAGATTAGGAAAGATCACTCTCTGCGAGTGAAAAAGTAAATGAGGTCACAGAGAATGATCTTTGTTAATCTCGGGAAACCAATAAGGTTTCGAGTTCTAAGACTTTTGTAGTCTCAATAGTCGAGAGGGTTAAAGTGCTGCGCAGTAGTCTTACTGGCACCTAAGTGGTAGGTTCGAGTTCTGCACGGGACGGTCATAGAAATTATCTGATACACACACACACACACACACACACACACACACACACACACACACACACACACACACACACACACACACACACACACACACACACACACACACACACACACACATACACACACACACATACACACACACACACACACACACACACACACACACACACACACACACACACACACACACACATACATATATATATATATATATATATGTATATATATATTATATATATGTATATACACATATGTGTGTGTGTGTGT
>NC_134778.1:65500142-65507642 GCF_046742065.1 Oratosquilla oratoria | reverse complement strand
ATGACCCAGGTATACGTGGCGGGTAACTTCTTTTGGTAATACTTCATCTCTGGAAGCAATACTCGTCCAACCTTCACATCATTTGCATTCCTGTTGCCTTTTCTTCGTACACTCAAAGCTGATATCTTCGTATCGGTGTTATAGATACTTTGCTTATTCTATTGACGCCGATGATATTGGGTGGCCGCCGTGAACTCCATATCCAATCCGTTCCGTTATCGGGGGCTATGCTCTTTTATTCCGTTAATCGTATCGAATTCCTTGTACCATAGATAACGATGCTCTTTTGTCACTAATTATATCGAATCCCTTGTAGAATAGGTATCGATGTTCTTGCTGTTTCAACGTACTTATAGTTTGCTTCTTTACAAGATCTAAAATGCTGTCTGCATACTCAGTTATGTGAATCTTCTCTACTTGTAGTATAGGTATCGATGTTCTTGCTGTTTCAACGTGCTTATAATTTGTTTCTATACAAGATCTAAAATAATACTGTCTGCATACTCAGTTATGTGAATCTTCTCTACACTCCCATTCAGTTCTCTCTCATTTCAGATGTCTAAGTTCTTCCTTCATTTGTTCTTCTTTTCAAAATTCTTCTCTTATACAGATACTCTCGTGTACCACGCAGCAAGCAACCCAGAAATATATTCAATATATCTATGCTACAACTATGTCTTTTTGGTCAGTGTTCTATATATATTCGTATAGTACATACCCAATTAATTCAATCAATTTAATTTTATACGTTTTTCTTTTTGTCCTAGATTGTCCAGATTCCCATTTTCTTTGGCCGAAGCCATGTTTTGAAATGTTTTTGATCTAAAGAATGCATGCACATCTTCGAAAGCTACTAACAAGAGTAATTAATTGGGAGACAATGTTTGTTCATTGATTGGTTTGTTCATTCAATGCAACAATAATCACATAAAACACGTGAATAAAGATATTTTGATTTCTTCGTGGTTTCAATAAAAAAAGATCATTGATATATTCATTTATTTGCCTATTTATCTGTTTTGATATAGAAAGGGATTGAGAGACTTAAATAGTTATGAACGACCGAGGAGGGGGAGAGACAAATGGAAGAGAATATGGATTGGTGCAGAAATATAACCACCACCGACATTTTACGATCCAAGTCAAACTGATACGATTAACTGAAATTATCTGGTTCGCAATTAAAATGCCCGCCTGTTTTTTTTTCTTTTTCTCTTTTTTTAATGTGCTGTTCTTTGCTAAAATGTATCCCCAAACCTTTCGTTGAACGACGAAATTTCTTGTGCAGTCTGACGTTTCCCGAGCTAATGGAGGAGAAGTTCGCATCCTCTTATTTATCACACTCCACGTCTTCTTCCTTTCTTCCTCGACATTTCCGGCAAATATTTTACTCTTTATCTTTAATATATAATATAAAATTCACAAAGAAAACTTTCTGCTAGTAGGAAAGCCTCTTCGCTTTTTTATTTTTTGTTTTCCTTCTTTTCTTTAAAGCAGGCCCTACACAATTAATATTATTGCGCAATATTCCGTATTGTGCAATATTATTGATGGTATTGAAGGGATGTGGTGTACATGTACCCCACAAGCATTCTAACATCGGTGCAAATAGTATGCATTTGGAGTTGGAGTGTATAGGACCTGACGCTGGTATTGACAGGCCAGAAAGGGTCACCGCAATTAGGTCGCGTCTGGTCATGGCGTCGGGTCAGTCCCGTGTATATATACCGCCTGCCCCGAGCAGGCAGGCCAGTGAGTTCTGTACTCAACTTGTTACGCGTCACTAGGCCTTCGCGGTCGGTCTTCCCCCCACTTCGGGGACCACTACACCACGTTTGCCTCTGACACACGTAGTACCTTCACTAGAATAAAGTATACAAACTCTCACTTTGTCACCTAGCCCAAGTAACACACTCATATGTTACAGAGGCATACGTGTTTTGCCTATACATTTGGTGACCATTATATTGTGTCATTCGTCGGTACCACCCGTACACCGTCCGTCAATAATATTGTAAAATACGGAATATTGCGCAATATCATTGATCGTGTAGGCAGGGTCCTCACATGGGGGGTTCCATATGCCCTGGGGCGGCACATTTAAGGGGGTGGCAATTCTGGTCTGGACTAGCCGCCCACAAGGTTAAAAAAAAAAAAAATTATAATAAAAAGGAGGTAAAAGGAATCCTGAATGTTTTAGCGAAATATACCGATTTTGCGTTAGAATCAACAGAATGTGAAATATTTTCCCCTTATCCTTTCTGCAAAAGGGACATTAAATACATACATACATACACCAAAGGCCTTTTCCCTTTACATGGGGGGTAGCCAAAAAGAAAATGGCATAGAAACCACTCCCACCCATTCCATTTTCTATATATTCCACTCCCCTCCACCCTCCTCCCTCCCTCTTATCTTGGCACCTCCTGGATGACGGGACATTAAGTAACATTTTTGAAATCTGTTTAACTGTTTCGCAAGCCAATAGGTATAATAGGCAGTAAGGAATGGTGGGGATGGGAAGTGGTGATGGGGGAGTGGGGGAGTGGGGAGGGGGGCGTCACTGAGACCTTTGCCCAGGGGTGGCGGCGCGGCACTCAGGCATGCAAGGGCTTTGCGTGGAGTGCCCCGCTTAAAATTCTTTCTGTTGAGGTTTTGCGTTTGCAAAAGCGTGGTTTACGTAATCTTCGTACTTTACAAAGAATGATAAGTACCAAAAAATAGTTTTATAGTATTTCCATAATGACAACAGTAATTCCATCGCATGTCTTTTTTCAAGGAAGTCAAAACAAAGGTGAAAATAATTGCAAATCTTCGAGGGAAAGTGAAATTAACTTTCATTTTTACGCAAAAGTAATTTTCAAAGTCTTTCAGAACGCTGCTTTTATTTTTTGTTTTCTTTTGTCGGAAAGTATTTCTTTTATTCTTATCTAACTTATTTTATTTTTTTCTTACTTCAGTGTATGAATTCAACCGCACTAAAACTTATCAAAATACTTTGTATTTCTTACTAAGTCTAGAGCATAATAAAGAAGCGGTACAGCCAAATGAAACAAGTATGAACTCGCCGCGTCAGTTATTGAAAAATATTTGATATAAATAATCGACAGTCTGAAACGAAAACAGGAAAAGACGACAGGACAGAGGTGTTTGAACATTGGCAACAGCGCACGTGAGTCGAGGCGACAGTGGAAGAGTTTGAACAGCGGCAACAACGCACGGTGAGTGTGAACATCTGCTAAATAAGAAAAGAACTGAGAAATTGCATGAAATTGACGACAAAGTAGCGAGTCGGGTAATTTAGACAAGCAAATCAAATAAGAGCGTTGTTAACGAACAGGAGGACGACTGAAGAAGACCGTTAAATTTTGCTAATGTACTAGAAAAGAATTACTAGGAAAAATAGATGAACAGTACGGAAGAAGAGAAGCATAGACCAAATATAAACCTAGTGATAGACTTTTCAAACATCTAAATACAAACGGTTTTGAAAATATTCCATTACACTTGATAAAAGGTGTAACTTATATATTAGATGCGATGTTCAAATATACGCTAAATCCGAAAAGTAACCTTAAACCAGGACATTTAAGTCTTATCAACAATATAAGAAAAATATTCAAATAAATGAAGGCTTCATAGATAGATAATAAAGATAATAAGAATAAAAAAGGCTTCATATATATCAAATTTGATATCATGGAATATCATCAGTACAAATACACGTTTGTGAACAGACGTATGGAACTGATTATGTCAGAGATATAAAGATAAAGGTTGATCCACATAGAAAAAGGAAAAAGATAAATAGATTAGATAAATAAATGAATGAATAGATAAATAAATATATAAATAAATAAACAAATAAGTAAATAAACAAATGAATAAGTAGAAAATGAATAAACAAAAAATAAAAGACTAAATCATTACACAGGATAGAAATAAAAAACAAAGTTGGAATAAAAAATACTATTCTTATCAAAAATGGCTTAAGCATCTAATCTCAACGAATAATCCAATAACATACGAAATTGTTTAAAGGAGAGATATCCTAAAAGAAGATAACATTTAATTACAGATGAGTCTATTAAAGATAAATCTAATACCTCTTACAAATAGAGAGAGAGAGAGAGAGAGAGAGAGAGAGAGAGAGAGAGAGAGAGAGAGAGAGAGAGAGAGAGAGAGAGAGAGAGAGAGAGAGAGAGAGAGAGAGAGAGAGAGAGAGAGAGAGAGAGAGAGTGAGAGAGAGTGAGTGAAAGTCTGTGTGCGTATGTGTGTGTGAAAGAGAGAGAGAGAGAGAGAGAGAGAGAGAGAGAGAGTTGTTAAATGCAATCCAAAAGTAAAATGTACTACACCCGGAGTGAGGATGTCATTAACAACTTAATCTATATGGAAAACAGTTGACTTCCGAATTTGATCAACTCGCCCTTCGATAAACTGCAAAAGAGAACGAACAGTAACCAATACCCAAGAGAAAATGGTGATTATGAAGCTATTTCTTAAACATCACGAATGTGTGAGTTATTAGAAAGGATTGTTTGGTGTTTGTAACAGACCACGTGTCACATAATTTGTGTGGTTCTATTAAAAGGAGTACATCAGATTGTACTAAACTTTTTTTAGGTAATGGCGATACAAATTGTAGAGCTTTTATTGATTTGAAAAATGTCTTTGATAATGCTACTGGAGAAATCATACTTAAAGTGCTCATTAACTAAAGCGTTTAGAACGAATTACTCAATTAGATAGAAAGCAGATTCAATAAAACAAAAGAAGATGAAAACTATGTTTCCAGTTTGTCATTCGAGAAATTAAATCTTGAATGAGATACATCTTACATGGGAGTGCTTAGTTCCTTTCTTACCAATGTATTAACCGATAACATTACGAGAAGTTATTTTCCTAAAGGTATGCAGGTCATTGTATATGTTGACGATGATATTATTCAGTGGCCTGGGGAACACATAATGCTTCTACAATGTTTCAATATTATTGTCTTGGCTACAAACGAAAGTAAAAGTAAACACCAGACATGAATAAATACATACGACGGTTTCATATTTAATAAAACTACATCGGAAAATGTCAATACATACAAATATCCACACACCCTTGCCTTCCATTACACAAGTGTCATACTACAGTTTGTGTATTGAATTCTATATGACAAATGAATAAATAGATGTGTACAGGATGTCTTCATTACAAGAACGAACGCAATAAATGCATTAGGCTTCAGTAGCTTTTATTATTAATTATAATTAATAATTCTACCCTGCTGCTGTTTTCATACGAGTATACAGAGTGACGCCATTATAGGCCATACAACATGAAACCATAAGGATAATTTTTGCATATTCCAGGAAGACGAAGTGGAATTATGAGTTTAGAGATGAACCTGATTCATATTGCTGATTGAATTACTTTTACATGTAGAGCTAGTTATTATTAATACCATGAGCATGAATATGACAGGAGCGAAGTACACAAGAACGACTACAAATATGCTTGCAGGTTGGTCATCTAATCTCAACAAAATAAACTATTATAGAAAGACTGCATTCGAAGCTGTAGCCACATGAAATACTTCGACACAAGTAGACATAGTTGCACAAATTTGAGCTGTGTAAGAAGCTACCCGTGCATATTTGTTACGGCAGACGAAAAGTGACTGAGGCATTCATATGCTGAAACAAAATGTACTTGGACAACTAGAAACATGACCACAAACAAAATACTGCCATTCACATTTACTGTGACAGCTTCTTAAGTGGTGCAGGATGAGCGTCAAGTTGTTATACGAGAGTGCTTGGAGTAAAGTACATACATACATACATACATACATACATACATACATACATACATACATACATACATACATACATACATACATACATACATACATACATACATACATACATACATACATACATACATACATACATACATACATACACACATACATACATACACACATACATACATACACACATACATACATACACACATACATACATACATACATACACACATACATACATATATACATATATACATACATACATACATACATACATACATACATACATATACCAAGGGCTTTTCCCCCCTTACAAGGGAGGTATCCAAAGTCCCTAGGCATAAATCCCCTTCCACCTATTTCATCCCCACATTCCCCACCCCTCCCTCCCTTCCTCCCTCCCATCTTGGCTCCTCCTGGATGACGGGTCATCCCTGCATCTCGCCCATCGCCCTGGGTCATAAGCAATGCAGCAAGACACAGCGTATCCACAGCAAGGCCGCTTCGTTTCATCGGCGTCCCTCTTCCCTCTCCGTCTCCTCGTGCAGAAACATTGAAGACGGGGAGAAATCCCTTCGGGCTGCGTCAGAATATCATTCACACATAGCCATTCCCTAACCCCTCCCCCACTTCCATACATCACAGTTCCTTGGAGGAAACGAAAAACGAAAAACAAAAGAAAGTCGAAAACAAACCTTCGACTACAGTTACAGAATTCTATACCATATATGAAGAGGTTCAAAGTCGTGCTGAATACGAGAAAGAACGCCTTTGTGATTGATAATTCTAGCCAAAGTGCATTTTATGTAATGAAGAGCAAATGTCCTTTGGAAAGGTTAAGTCCTGGCACGGTACAAAGATAGTGTATTTCAGATCAAAAGATACGGATGTTCTGTGAATTTGTAGTAGGTACAATTCTAGATCAAGAAACAGTTTCACAAAACAGATGTAAGGGGTGAAAGAAGGAACAAGGAAGACAACTGTTGATGCAGAAGAAGAAAAAAACGAGCACCAACAGAATAAGAAGAGAACGAGACTTAAAAAATGCAAGGGTGAACGAAAATAAAAGATCGTTTTACTTCATGGAAGAAAGAGTGAGCCTGATAGATTTGAAATCGGAATCATAAAGTGCGCTGATTTAAAACGCACCACAACCGCCGTTAGCTATGCAAGTGCATGTTCTGGCACGGTTGTGAAAACATCTACCTGTTTATTTACCTATTTTATTTATCTATGAGTGGAAAAGGTGTGGGAAGACATAGGCTGGACCAAGAACACTATTCTACTGACGTTTCGACTACAAGTCTTCTTCTTCACAGAAACGTAGTCGAAACGTCAGTAATATAGTATTCCTAACCCAACCTGTGTTTTTCCTACCACGTCCTCCATTCGACTGTCTCACCTTTAAACAATTATCTATCTGCACACCAAAAGCTTTCTTCCCCCTTTATAGAGGAGGTATCCAGCCAAGGCGGCATGAACTCACGCCAACGCAGCCCATTCCCATCCACACATTTCCCTCCTTTCCACCTTAGTTCGCTGCACAAAGGTGAAACAGGAAATAGATGAAAAGGATGTGGGTCTGTTCCTTACCTAGATACAATTGCTGACACTACACCTGATCCATAATGCATCACATTTATTCAACAACTCTTGTTGTTGTTGTTCCATAAGTGCATTTCTACGTACAAAAAGATTAA
>NC_134778.1:65482642-65492642 GCF_046742065.1 Oratosquilla oratoria | reverse complement strand
TATATACATATATATATATATATGTATATATATATATATATATATATATATATATATATATATATATATATATATGTATATATGTATATAAGATGTGTATACGTGTGCGTGTGTTGTTGAAGCCGTTGGAAGATGGCATCTTCCTTTCGTGGGCACACGTAGTCTGGTGTTGGGAGGTTAAATCCTGCGGTCGGATGGCCTTTTTCTTGGAGTTTATTATTGTTAGGGGGCAATATCAGGTACAGACCGCGGGGCACAAGAGCCGTCCGAACTACAGTGTCTGTACGTGCCTCTCCGCTTATGTAGGCTTGCTTAAGTTTGTGTACTTACGTGTAAGCGCGAATGATTTTGTGAATGTTCTCAAAGGGTTTGTTATATCATCATATGAAATCTTGTGTACTTGCGCGGAAGTGGGAATGATTTTGTGATTTTTTACAAATGATTTGTTACATCATCGTAAGGAACCACTTCATCATTTAGATGTTTCTTCTTAAACGAGGCCATTGCTGACCCATGGATCATGACGTAACCAAAACTGCTGAAACAAAAGAAGGTGACTTCCCCCCATCTGTCAATGATTTATTGGGCGATATTTCCTCCCAGATACAAAAAGAAATCCAAAGAATAAATGGATTCTTCTGTGAGAACAAAGACGCGCACACACACACACGCACACGTACACACACGCACACAGACGTACACACCCACCCACAACCGGGTTTTTAATTGAGTGAATCCATTCTGTGTCATTTTTTTATGAATGGAAACAAAGCCTGCGGGATTGTACACGCAAGGGATCCTGGCTTGGACGAGCGGGTTTTCATATATCAAGTAAATTGATTCTATGTATGCATTTGTACGTGTCCATCCTTGTATACACACACATATACATATACACGCGCGCACACACGCACACACACACACACACACACACACACACACACACACACACACACACACACACACACACACACACACACACACACACACACACACACACACACACACACACTCACACACACACACACACACACACACACACTCACACATACACACTCGCACACACACACACTCACAAATACACACACGCACACACACACACTCACACATACACACACGCACACACACACACACACACACTCACAAATACACACACGCACACACACACACACACACACAAAACACACACGCACACATACACACACAAAACACACAAACACAACACATGCACACATACATACACACACACAACACAACACACAAACACAACACACACACACACACACACACACACACACACACACACACACACACACACACACACACACACACACACACACACACACACACACACACAGCACATACACACACCCACACGCATACATAGAAACACACGCACATGCACACGCACACGCACGCACACACTTCATATCCTTGCTCAAGGGGGATTTCAATGGTTTGTAGTGTCAATGAAATGTTTTTATGGCGGAAGTCTGGCGCGTACGCGGGACTTCAAGCGTGGGATCCCGAGCCACTATCTACTGCACTGTTTGTATGTTTATGTATGTGTGTATGTACATATGTACGTGCGTGTGTGTATGTAGGTATGTATGTGCGTATGTATGTGCGTATGTATCTATGCATATATATATGTATTATGTATGTACGAGTATGTATTTTATATATATGCATGTATATATGTATTATGTATGTATGTATGTGCGTATGTACAGGTATGTATGTATGCATGTATATATGTATTATGTATGTATGTATATATGTATGTCTGTACTATGTATGCAAATTTGTATGCCTGTACGTATGTATGCAAGTTTGTATGTATATATGTATGTATATACATATGTAAATATGTATGTGTGTATGTATATATGTATGTATGCATTGTATGCAAGTTTGTATGTGTGTATGTTTTTATGTATCTTTGTATGAACATATATATGTATGTACGTACGTTTCATGCGCGTATCAGCGTATATACGAAGCCATATGCATTTACTTGTGTTGTGGGTCATGAACAATTCCAGAGATGCATCCTGTCCTGAGATGGGTAATCTAATTTACTTTTTGAATAAGAAAAAGAAAAAAAAAAGAGGAAAAGAGAATTAGCATATCATCACATTTCCAAGAAATGTCTTAGACGAAGGGCAGCCAGCCCAGCAAACAAAGATGGATATATTGGGAATTCATACGAAAAGATGAAAGGAAAATGGAATATTCGATAAATCATATGAGAAAAGAAGAAATATGACACGCGCGAGAGTGAGGTGTGGAAGGCGATCTTCCTTGAGAAAAAGGAAATGTACAGAATGAAAAAAAGGGGAATAAAAGGAAAGATGGATAAGACCTGGAAGAAAGTGTGATAGTTTTTCTCCTGAGAATCTTTTAGAACATGCAAAAGACTGACGTGGGATTTTTTTTTTTTTTCTTTTTTTTTGTAATCCAGGTATTTTGTTTAGTTTGGTCTGATCTCACGATTCCAGCGATCTTCAAAGAACCCAGTTAAAGATTCATCTTAGTTAACCCTTCCCGCTTAACCTGATTGTTTCTGACTGTCGACAGACGTTTACATCCATTTTTGGAAGAGACGAAAAAGGTATGATGACCTGGCAACAGAAAACGGGACCAGACGCTTTACCTATCATAAAAAACGGGAAGAGTTGGGGAGAATTTTTAGAGGCATATCAAACTATAAAAAATATCTGAAGACACATCAAAGCAACAAAGATGAAATCCAACCTTTCAGGTTGCCAACAGACTAGGCGAAGATGTCTAAGTGAAGATGTTATCTTAAGTCTAGGCGAAGATGTCTTCTGAAGTCTGGGTGAATATGTTTTCTAAAGTCAAGGTGAAGATGACTTTTAAGGTCTAGACGAATATGTCTTCTTAACAAAAATTAATAAGTCTTATCAAATCAAGGTGAAGACATCTTCTAAAGTCTAGGTGAAGTTTTCTCCTAAATTAAGATAAAAATGTCTTCTAAAGCATAGATAAAGATCCCCTCTAAAGTCAAGGTCAAGATATCTTCTGAAACAAAGATGATGATGTCTTTTAAAGTCTAGGTGAAGATGTCTTCAAAAGCAAAGATATCTTCTTAAGTCAAAGTGAAGATGTCTTCTAAAGATGAAGATGTCTTCTAACGTCTAGAAAAAGATGTCTTCTACGGTCTAGATGACAATGTCTTTTAAAATCTAATTAAAAGTTTCCTTTAAACTCGAGGTGAAGATGTCTTCTAGAATCTAGGTGAAGATATCTTCTAAAGTTTTCTAAAGTGCCCCCATATAGCTTGAGGGATAATGAAAACAAGGAGATTAATTCCTTACATACCGGGTGGTACTCTTCCTTTCGGTCCAAATGTCGCCAAGCGATTTTATCAGTCTCCGTGGTAATCCGCTTGTCAGTAGGAGAAAGGCTGAGGAACAGGGAAAGTGAAAAATGGTAATCATCGAACTTCGCGTATGACCACAATCGAGGTCAGAAGGCTTCAAGGTCAGAAGCAATCGAGGTCAGGAGCCTTCGAGGTCAGGAACCATCGAACTCAGAAGTCTTTGGGTTCAGGAACCATCGAAGTTAAGAGCCTTCCATGTCAGGAGCCTTCGAAGTCAGGAGCCTTTGGGTTAAGAAACCATTGAAGTCGGGAGTTATCGAACTCAGAAGCCTTTGATTTCAGGAACCATTGAAGTCAGAAGCCATCGAAGCCAGGAGTCTTCGAAGTCAGAAGCCATCGGAGTCAGAAGACGTTGGGTTCAGGAATCACCGAAATCAGAACCCATCGATCATCAACCTTCACATATGACCACAATCGAGGTCAGAAGGCTTCGAGGTCAGACACAATCGAAGTCAGGAGCCTTCGAAGTCAGGAGCCATCGAACTCAGAAGCCTTTAGGTTCAGGAACCATCGAGGTCAAGAGCCTTCGAAGTCAGGAGCCTTTGGTCTCAGGAACCATTGAAGTCAGGACCTATCGAATTCAGGAGCCTTCGAAGTCAGGAGCCATCGAACTCAGAAGCCTTTGGTTTCAGTAACCATCGAGGTCAAGAGCCTTCGAAGTCAGGAGCCTTCGAAGTCAGGAACCATCGAACTCAGAAGCCTTTGGGTTCAGGAACCAACCATCGAGGTCAAGAGCCTTCCAAGTCAGAAGCCTTTGAACTCAGAAGCCTTTGGGTTCAGGAACCATTATGGTCTGGAGCCTTCGAAGTCACGAGCCTTCGAAGTCAGGAGCTATCGAAGTCAGGAGCCTTCAAAGTCAGAAGCCATCGAACTCAGAACCCTTTGGTTTCAGGAACTATCGAGGTTAGGAGCCTTCGAAGTCACCAACCTTCGAAGTCAGGAGCTATCGAAGTCAGGAGCCTTCAAAGTCAGAAGCCATCGAACTCAGAACCCTTTGGTTTCAGGAACCATCGAGATTAGGAGCCTTCGAAGTCAGGAGCCATCGAAATCAGAAGCCTATGGGTTCAGGAACCATTGAGTTCTGGATCCTTCCAAGTCACGAGTCATCGAAGTCAACAACCATCGGAGTCAGGAGCATTCGAAGTCAAAAGCATTTCGAGTCCAGGAATCACCCAAGTCAGAAACCATCGAAGCCAGGAGCTATCAAATTCAGGAGTCTTCGAACTCAGGAACCATCGAAGCCAGGAGCCTTCGAGGTCAGGAACCATCGATGTCAAGAACCATCGAGGTCAGACGGTAAGGACAGTCATGCGATTCAAGAAATGAGAAAAAAGAAGAAGAAGAAAAGAACTCAGGGTTGGGGGAAGGGGACTCTTCGACAAAAGAGGGAAGAGATAGGAAGGCATGAAAGTTGGGGGGGGGGAAGCGGCCGTGGACACACACACACACACACACACACACACACACACACACACACACACACACACACACACACACACACACATACACACACACACACACACAAGGGGAAAGAGAACGAAATAAAAAAGTTACAAAAGAAACGGGGGAGAGGAGAGGAAGAGAAAAAGAGGGGTAAGTGGGGAGGCGTACCGAGAAGCAGGGGGAAGGGGGGGTCTGCAACCGCTGAGGTGGTGCAAATTTCCGGTGGATAGAAAGGAGGGGAAAGATGGTCGAAGCGAGCGAAGGCCCACACGAGCGGAAAGAGAAAGAATTAGAAAGAAAAAAAAGTGAGAGAGAACGAAGAAAGACATTCAAGAGGCTTCGGTCAAAGTGAAGTAAATTTCCGGAAGAGAGGAGGGTGAGGGATGAGGGAGGCAAAGGAAGAGACGCAAACTAAAAGAAAAAGAAGAAGAAGAAGAAGAAAAAGAAGTAAGAGAAAAAGAAGAGGAGGGGAGAAAGAGAGAGTTTGAGAGAGAGAGAGGGAGTTAGAAAGGGGAGAGAGAAAGGGGACGGGGGAGTTAAAGACAGACAGGCAGGCAGAAAGAGAGAGATGTAGAAACCTACATCCATATATTTTGCATTTTATTGATGTCATGAGACCCATGCCACTTCTTACTCTCAGACAGGAGTATCGAGGGTCGATAGAGTTGGACGATGTATATGAATATGTATACATATATATATATATATATATATATATATATATATATATATATATATATATATATATACAGTATATATATCACAACAAAGTTATGTTGTAGCACATTAGTAGAATAATACTGATGACCCACTTTCGGAAAAGAATAAGCGAAGGTATAGAGATCTGTATATTTCGATCACTTACTGTGATCCTCTTCTCCGAAAGTGGGTCATCAGTATTATATATATATATATATATATATATATATATATATATATATATATATATATATATATATATATACATATACATATATACATATACAAATACATATACATATACATATACATATACATATACATATACATATATATATATATATACATATACATATTCTGGTACATTGTCATCAGTTGATGAAGGTGGAAAAAGAAGTCACGGGTCTATTTCCGAGTTTATGTGTTTATTCCTGACCGGTTTCGCTCTATGCTTCTTCAGAGGAATGTGAATCTGAAGAAGCATAGAGCGAAATTGGTCAGGAATAAACTCAGAAACTCGGAACTAGACCCGTGACTTCTTTGTCCACCTTCATCATATATATAATATATATATATATATATATATATATATATATATATGTATATATATATATATATGTATATATATATATATATATATTATATATATATATATATATATATATATATAATACATATATATATATGTATATAATGTGTCCATCGAAATCTTTCAGTGGGATTGAGGCATGTGGGTCCGTGTCCACACCAAGAAGTACCTCAGGGTCTTCCCTGAAGTACAAATGTACAACAAAGTAATGTACATCGGGCGTCGATCGGTCCCTTTAGCTCTCATAGCACGTACTGCAACACGGGAACAATTAATCCACATGTAAATAACGTCTCAAACCATTTCAGTGGATTCAGGTTTACGCACACTTGGTGGTGACTGCCGCCAGATGATTTTATTCATCTAAGGAAGGAAACCCTTGACGGTCAAATTAATCAGGTTTACTTGATACGGAGCTGCCTAGTGTAGGCCTTATGGTCTCTTGCAGTCTCCTTCATTCTTATGTTCTTATGTTGATTAACGCGTATGCGCAGTTTGATGTAACTTAATCTAGACGATTTTAACCAATAATGGTTATTTTTAACCCATTTAAGGTTAGTACTATGTACATCATTCGGTCGCTTAGAACTCTATTTTAGTTAGATCTAACCGGCTCTGTTCAACTTAGAAAAACCTCCTATACCTTTGTTGGCCGAGTAATTCGGAAATATATATATTCTTATTTATTCTAGAAAGCATATTTGCTCTTATGAATTTTAGTTTGGTTAGTGACAGATAGGTGTATTTAGCCCAGAGATAAAGAGATAATTGAGTAGGAAAAATTATTTTAAATAAGTAGAATAATTTGATATATTAATGAACGAATAGATAAGTGAATAAAAGTAGAATTAAGAGTGGAAGCTCTGTCCACGCGGGAGAGAACCGGTTTGAGAAAAGAAATAAAAAGAAATGAAATAAAAAAAAACATGTCGAACAGCTGCAGCAGAGGTACAAGACAAAACTGCAAGGAAATTGAATTGAATTTGTTCTAAAAGATTAGGGAACAGGCGGGAAACCGTGGTTCTGATATTTGTTTTTAATTCAAGAACCCTCAAAAAACGAGAGTAAAAAATAAAATACAATGAAAAATAAAAGAGTAAAAAAAAAAAAAAAAAAAAAAAAAACATGTATATATTTCCCCCTTCCGTGCCAGGTGGCACTCTTCCTTTCATTTCAGCTATCGCCAGGCGATTTTATTCATCTCCGGGGTCCATAACCAGCGCTGCTATCCTTGGGGACAAAATGGCAACAGAGAGATGATGAATTAATAGAATTAGAGAGAGATTTAGGAAGTACAGCATAAAAACGAAGAATAACATATATTTTCTTAGGTGGAGAACAGTTTCTCATCACAAGAAAAGCCACGTGACTCTGGTCCGTAAGGACGCCAGTAACAACTCCCCCTCCCCCCCTCCTGTACACGTGGGTGTAATCAAATCAGGGAGCTTAATGTATGCATGCGCCATCCACTAGATTGATTTGGATGACCGCAAAGGCCTATGGAACTGAGGCCATCGCATATAGAAGTTAGAAGAGAACACCATATATAGAAATTAAAAGAGAGCATCGTATATTCATAACATAGCCACCATCCTTTGACGCGCAGCGATGATTTCAAATAAAATAAGGGGATTCGGCAGTCACGGGTCAGCTAATTTGGTGGTGCTCAAGGCCTCACGTTGATGACGTCAGTGGGATGTGTGTAATAGGTCTCCTCACACCCACACCCACACAATCACACACACACACACACACACACACACACACACACACACACACACACACACACACACACACACACACACACACACACATATATGTATATATACTTACTATTATATTTAACAGTGAAGATAATGCTACAGTGAATAGGTATTAGTATGATTCAGGTTCTGAGGGAATGATTCTAATGTACTACAAAATATAAGAAACAAAAAAATGTAATAATGATGATAATGATAATAATAATAATAATAATAATAATAATAATAATAATAATAATAATAATAATAATAATAATAATAATAATAACAATAACAATAATATATATATATATATATATATATATATATATATATATATATATATATATATATGTGTGTGTGTGTAATAAGAGAGCTGTTCGTCTGTCCGAAGCCTTCCAAAATTGCTGACGACTGATTGGCCGACAGCGGTGACGTCACGGCAATGGAGACGGATTGGCTGCGAGCGAAGTGAGAGTGGTGACATCACGGCAACGGAGACAGCTTATTGGCCGAGAGCGGTGACATCACGGAAACGGAGACGACTGATTGGCTGCGAGCGAAGCGAGCTCGGCCAAAGGGCTAAGCCCCAGGATGCGCAATAATGATAATAATAAATATAGAAAATAAACTTTGTCACTATTTCAAGCACGTTGAATAAAATGTTCCTAATTCACAGGCGATGGCCTTAGAAAAAAAATGACATAGAGCGTTTGAACGCGAGAAGTAGATTCTTTCTATTCAAGAAAACGTTATTATTGCATTGGATGGATACAACATGATGTCACGTCGTTTCAGCGCGTCCGACATGACATCATGTCGTTGCAAAGGAATCGAAGTAGTTTTATTCAACTCAGCAAAGCAAAACATTAACTCTAGAACTACTTAGAACTTGAATATTTTTACTGGAGTTTTTCACATAGATAGAAATTTCTAGAAACTATAACGGAAGTGACCGACGTCAGTAATCATTATCTATGCAAATGTTAATGAATGAAAGTGATTTGTCGGTTGTCAGTCTGTAATCATAATTTGCCTGGTGAACACCTATCAAATACGCTCGCTAACTTTCTACTATTCCATTATTTGAAATTTGATTACTATGGAAGAAAACAGAAGAGTAAATACAAGGAGATTGGCTCAACAGCTGAGACGAACCAGGCAGAGGGAAGAACAACGAGAAGCAGAGGGAAGAACAACGTAGGAGAAACACTGAAAGACGTCGTGAGCTTCGCCTTGCGCAGTTACAGGAGCGTCGAGGACAGATATTGGTAGAAGATGCAATTCGACATCGCAGTGCAAGGGAACAACTGTCTCAAGAACAACGTGAGAGGATACAACGACAGGATGCAGCACAGCACAGAAGAGTACGTCAAATGAATCAACGACGGACTTTCAATATGGCTTGGCAGGGTGACATAGATGGATTCCTACAGGTTCCTGTTGACGTTGCACGTCATAGTTGTAGCCTTATGGAAATACGTTGTCGACACTGCAATGCTTTGATGTTTCTTGGAGAACGAACAGGAGGGACGCTTAACAATCCCAAATTTGGAATTTGCTGTAAATCAAGAGTGATTAGAATTACAAATATACCCGAGTTACCTCAAGAGCTATCTGATCTCTACAATACTGATATGCCAGAGTCAAAATATCTGAGATGCAATATTAGACGGTCGAACGGTGTAATGGCAATGTGCTCTATGAAAGTAGATGACGCAACAACATTAGGATGATTTTCTAATTACAGAATCCACGGAATTGTTTACAGATTAATTAGTGATCCTCGGAACCAATTAGAAATAAGACAACGAATTAGGAGAATGACTTTCAACATTGCTATTCATAGACATGTAAATGAATATTTGTTTGCTCATCTTATTTTTACTCATCCTATCATTTCATTGTAAGAAAATAAAATCATATCGTAGCATTAAGTATATGCATTTAATAAACTAAAATGTACATTAGTACTAAATATTCAGTTACCAAAAATAACAGGTAATGTACTAGTAATAATAATGATAATAATAATAATGATAATAATAGTAATAATAATAATAATATTAATAATAACAATAATAATAATGATAATAATAATATTAATGATAATAATAATCA
>NC_134778.1:65470142-65472642 GCF_046742065.1 Oratosquilla oratoria | reverse complement strand
GGAGCAGGAGAAGGAGGAAGAGAAGGAGAAGGAGGACGACGAGGAGGAGGAGGACGAGGAGGAGGAGAGGGACGCGAAGGAGGAAGAGGACGAGGAGTAAGGAGAAGGAGTAGGAGGATAAGGAGAAGGATGAGGAGGAGGACGAGGAGAAGGAGGAGGACAAGGAGGAGGAGGACGAGGAGAAGAAGAAGAAGGAGGAGGAAGAGGAGGAGGAGGACGAGGAGTAAGGAGGAGGAGTAATGAGGAGGAGTAGGAATAGGAGCAGGAGGAGGAGGAAGAGAAGGAGAAAGAGGAGACGAGGAGGAGGAGGACGAGGAGGAGGAGAAGGAGGTTTAGGAGGAGGAGGAGGAGGAGTAAGGACAAGGAGGAGGAGGACAAGGAGAAGGAGGAGGAGGAGTACGAGGAGGAGGAGGAGGGGAAGGAGGAGGAAGAGGAATAGGAGGAGGAGGTGGAAGAGGACGAGGAGGAGGAAGAGGAGGAAGAAGAGGAAGAGGAGAAGGTTGAGGAGGAGGCAGAGGAGGAGGACGAGGGGAGGATGAGGATGAGGACGAGGAAGATGAGAAGGAAGAGAATTTGAGGAAGAAGGAGGAGGAGGAAGAACAGAAGGAAGAGGAGGAGGAGGAAGAGGAAGAAGAGGAGGAGGAAGAATGAGGAAGAGTAGGAGGAGAAGTACGAGGAGGAAGAGGAGGAGGAGGAGAAGGAAGACGAGGAGTAAGGAGAAGGAGGAAGAAGGAGGTGGAGGAGGGAGGAAGGAGGAGGAGGAAGAGGAGGAGGAGAAAGAGGAGAGGGAGAAGAGGAGCAGTAGTAGCAGGTGGAGGAAGTGGAGGAGGAGCAGGAGGAAGGAGGAAAGAGGTGGAGGAAGGAGGAGAAGGCATTTGCGGGGGGTGGGGGGAGGTTATTCCTAATCCCATCCTCGCAAGACTCGTCGTGTTGGTTCCCAATTGAGACTTTGGATTCATCTGCCTTTATCTGAACAGTCGGCCTTCCTACCATTTTCTTTCCCCCTCTCCTCCCCCCTTCTCCCCCCTCTCCCCTACTCTGCCATCCCCCCCACCTCCCCCTCATTTAATTACAGCTTCTGGTCATCAGTCTTGTTTCCGATCGTGATGGAACCATTTCTCGGAAGTCTTTGTTTATTTCTGTTATTCCGCATCGTCGGCTTCCGCTTATCCATTCTGATTCTTCTGTTTCGAATGGTGTTCAATGTTTTTTTTTTGTTTTTTTTTTCGAACGTGATTCTGTTCCCGTCTTCCCTTCTCTGCGTCTTTTGTTTTCTTTTGTTGTATTTCGTCAGTACAGTCGTGTAGGTGTACACACACACACACACACACACACACACACACACACACACACACACACACACACACACACACACACACACACACATTTACACATAAATACACACACACACACACAGACACACACACACACACATTTACACATAAATACACACACACACACACACACACACACACACACACACACACACACACACACACACACACACACACACACACACACACACACACGCACGCGCGCAAATATATATATATATATATATATATATACAGACATACACATATACACACAGACACACACCACTCAAGAAATAGCCCCATCAAAAAGGAATATAAGGCCAAACTTGATCAATGGAAACGATCAGACGGGACTATGCGAGTGTAACTCTTTTTGTACATTACAACTAAAAAAAAAAAAAAAGGATAGATGACAATAAAGTGCCCATTTCACAACCAGATTATTTACAAATAATCTCATTGTACATTAATTTCAACCCCTTTACATTCAACCAAATAGAATATAGACAACACTACGGTCTCCCTATGGGGTCACCGTTTGGTGCAATAGCTGCAAACCTTTTCTTGGAGACAGTAGAAATAGACAATATACAAAGAATGATAGGAAGACACACCACATGGCTAAGATATGTAGACGACATATTATTCATAACACCCAAAACCATAAACATCCAAAACAAAGTCCGATTATTAAATAAGGTACACGAAAAGATCAAGTTCACATTAGAAGAAGAACAAGAAGGGTGCTTATCATTTTTAGATACAACAGTCATTAGAACAGATTCTGGCCAAAAATATAGGTACACAGAAAACCAACCAACAAAGAAGATTATCTCCACTATTTATCAGGTCACAGTGAAAGAATTAAATCAGGTATAATTATTGGGTTCTTCCTACGCGCATACAGAATATGTAGCACAGAGTATAGAAGACGAAATAAAACACATAGTTTCAATATTTCATATATCAAAATATCCTAAGAGATTGACTATACAGTCAAAAACTAAAGCACAAGAAATGATGGAAAGAGCAACAAATAACAAAGAAAAAGAAAATGATAAGAACAATATATTAGTAATCCCAAACTCCACAGCAGTCACAAAACTAAGAAAATACATAGAACAAAACAACATTAGAATAATTACAAACACAGGGTAGAGAATAAGAAAAATAATAACAAACAA
>NC_134778.1:65440142-65447642 GCF_046742065.1 Oratosquilla oratoria | reverse complement strand
TAGTCTAGAAATGAAAATCCAACTAGAACTGGTGAAAAAATGTACACACACACACACACACACACACACACACACACACACACACACACACACACACACACACACACACACACACACACACACACACACACACACACACACACACACACACACAAGGAACTGGATAGTGTAGGCCTTATGGTCTCTTGCAGTCTCCTTCATTCTTCTGTACTTATGGTTAACAACGTGGTACCGTCGCGATTGATCTGAGGGCGATCAAAATACGCCGGACATACAACAGCCGTGGTCGAGTGGTTAGTGTCACTGGCTAGCAAGTGAGTAGGGGCACGGTAAGGAGCCCGATGGGTCCACGATCATAGATAGTGGGTCATGAAAAAAAGAAAAAGAAAAAGAAAAAATATATATATATATATAATATATATATATATACATATATATATATATATATATATATATATATATATATATATAGATATATATATAATATATATATATATATATATATATTACAGGGCAATGGTCCCGGACATAATGTCCGGACTCTTCATCTCCAACCTAGTGAAGAGCTCATTTGCCTCCTGACCTCACATACGGAGTGAGAAGAGGGTAGAGATATCTTCCCATGTTCCCCTTTCTTTTGGGGTGCTACTTAAACAGTACGCCCTCTCTCTTATTGGTATCTACTGAAGAGGATTGCAGTTTGCAATCGAAATGTATAGATTCCCCGTTTCCAGTCTTTCTACTCCAACAGTGGTTTCTACATTATATATATATATATATATATATATATATATATATACTATATATATATAATATATATATATATATATATATATATATATATATATATATGTATATATATCACTGGGACCCATTCAGTGTTGTACAAATACTTTCCCGCGTTCGTATACTTGCAATTGTACTACCATAGTGGAGATGAGTTGAACGCAAAATTTCATATATGTGTATGTAACTCGAGCATACAAATATGTAACAAAAATTGCGCTGAACTTATATCTCTTTTGATAGCCTAGTTGGTAAGTCACTGCCGCACTTGTCATGAGGATGCCGGGTTCGATTCCTGGGAATACCACATTTCAATTTCTGCATGCTGGCCTTTGATGGCTTAGAATTAAAGTGCATTGTGGTTGTTAATATATATATGTATATATTATATATATATATATAATTATATATATATATATATATGTATCCGAAATATTTTTCAAAGTGAGTGCAAGTCTGAATCCAATATTGTTAAGTCACCTCACCAGTATATCATCATGGAGAGTATAAATAATGTTTCCTTTAATTCACTTCCCTCGCCCCGATTCTATTCTTTTCTACTCCAATCAGATCAACAGATTCTTAATTTGATTAATCAGCAAATGTACCCTCTATCTTTATTCCACACCCAATGTTGCAATGGGTCTTCTTCCTCTTCTTCTTACTGCGGCGCTGCGAAAAGACGGGGGGGGGGGATTGGAATGCAAATCTTCATGCGGTCCTAAACCCAAGGGACGATGACTTGATGGTTCGGGTTTTACGTCGCCAATTCCCCCTACCTATCAGGAGGCTAGGACGGTGCCCCTTACAGAGGACATTGTGGTGTGGAATTGAATGAAACATGCCCTTGGTCCAACTCGTCACCTCGACCTCCGCCGCAAGCAGCGACGCTCTAACTCGGTCGGCTAGCGAGTATATAAAGGAAAATATTTGCTCAAGAGAAACGTGATTGAATTGTGATGGATCTCAGGCCAAAAATAAATAAACAAATAAATAGATAAAAAATGAATAAATAAATAGAAAATAAATAAATAGATAAAAAAATGATAATAATGATAATGATAATATGAGTTATGGGTTTTTTGAATGTAGGAAATGACTAACCGAACCATTTCTTAAAAACGTCCCGTCAGTTAGATTCATTCTATGTTAGGTAAAGTGAAGAAGTTAGGGTCAGCATATCTCTCAAAGACTCTTTCCTTTTGTCCTCTTTTGTCCGCGTTCCTCTCTGATGTATATTTAGCTATACTTACGTCTTTGTTGCTCTGTCTGAGGATGTCATACACCAGAGTACTTACTGTCCTCAACTTTCTTTCCTCCGGTGGTAATTTTGCATTTCTGGGAAAAGCTAAGAAGGGAGCTGGGGTCACCTTGAGTTCTGGGATGGGAAGGAACGTGAGAGGCTAATGGAGGTCCTCTGCCAATGTCTTTGTGTATCCCACGTGTACTTATGGACTGCTGTTCTTCATTGGCTTCTTGAAGAACTCTTCAACGCTGAATTGAATCGCAAATCATCCACTAAATACCACTAGATTTTAGCATGTGTACCCTACTTTTGAAAATGTCCCTCTAGATGTCCATAGATCTTAGATTGAGATACAAATACTTAGAGAATAGTATGAACTAGAATATAAACTAGAGTGAAAAGATAATTTTATATATATATAAATGTATATATATGTATACATACATACATACATACATATATATATGTATATATATTTATATATCATATATTTATATATATAGATAGATAGATAGATATAGATAGATTGATAGGGAGAGAGAGAGAGATAGAGTGTGAGAATTACAGAAAAAAGATAGAGACAGAGACAGGTAGATATGGAGAGAGAGAGAGAGAGATAGGTAGAAAGAGAGAAAAAGAGATAGTTAGAGAAAAGATAGAGAGATAGATAGATAGAGAGACAAAAAGGTAGAGAGAGAGAGAGAGGTAGGGAGAGAGAGAGGTAGAGAGAGATACATAGGTAGAGAAAGAGAGAGAGAGAGAGGGATAGAGAGAGAGAGAGAGAGAGAGAGAGAGAGAGAGAGAGAGAGAGAGAGAGAGAGAGAGAGAGAGAGAGAGAGAGAGAGAGAGAGAAATGAATAGAGGATGCTAAGGACAAGGAAAGGGCAGCGGTGATGTGGTGGTTGGAGTAGCTATCGTATGTGTGTGGGATGAATAATGAAGAGGATAGTGCAGGAGAAGACATTAATGCGAGATTAGCCAACGTTAGCGTCGAGGGTATAGTGAGTCAAGTGTTGTTGTTGTTGTTCTCGGCTCTAGTTCACCATCGCTTCTATCCAAGTGGACAAACTCGCGTCGCTGTGGAGTTTAGAGACATCGTCGAACACCGAAGGTCCATTCACACGGTCAAATCCGGTTTGTCAAACACGTGTTTGAAGTGATGTTTGACCGTGTGAATGGGGGTATTTGGTTGTCAAACATGTTTGTCAAACGTGTTTGACAACCAAATACACCCATTCACACGGTCAAACATCACTTCAAACATCTGTTTGACATAACGTGTTTGACCGTGTGAATGAACTTTAACTCCTTGGATCCTGAAGCCATCCCATAAATCTCCGTGGCAAGAAAATTTGCAAAGTTGTCTGTATTGTGTAAGTTTCTATGCCATCAACTTACAGTAGAAGGATGACATGATCAGTCACCGGTTGAAATTGATGGAGAGATCTCTTAGATCCACTCCGGGGACCGAGTGTCAGCCCCTCAAGGCTCCATGGAAATGATTTCCTCTAACGTCCATCATTTAGAACTACTATACTCGTAGGTTCCCGTTATTGTTCTCGGAGAGTTGATCATGTAGGAAGCAACAGTGAACAATAATGAAGATGAACAATGAACAGCCTAACTGATCCATCGATTGAATTCTTGTTCAAAGTCTGTGTCCCTGCAGACGACAAAAACGGAATTCAATTTCGACATAAAATGTAATTCCTTTAATACTCGTTCATATACGAATAACATCATATTTCGTACCATTTTGATGAACAGAGGGAAATGTATTTATTGTAAATGAAATTATCGACGATTGCTAATTTACTAATGTACTCTAATTCAGACTCTGTGCAGTTTTTCCCTCTGAACAGGAGGGTGTGGGTGAGCGGGTGGGGTGGCTACTTGATCGAATACACTTGTTCTTACAATTACAGAAGAATATCTAACTCCCCTCCAAAAATAAATAAATAAATGAATAAATAAATAAATAAATAAATAAATGAATAAATAAATAAATAAATGAATAAGAATGAATGAATAAATAATAAAAGAATAAATATAGATAAATAAATAAATAAATAAATGAATAAATAGATAGATAATAAATGAATAAATAGTTAGATAATTAATTAAATAAATAAACAGAATAAAGCAAAATACAAACTAATAATAAAATGAAGTGAAAAATAAATTAGTACATAGAACGTCTTGTACTATGTAACGGTGTGACGGTGTTACATTGAGAATATGTTCATGTAACGGTGACGGCGTGGCGACGTAACGGTGTGTCAATGCGTCACGGTAATGACGTGTTTTGTAGCGTGATTCTTTTCATGTGTAACGATATAAGTTCGTCTTTAAACCCTTTCCTGTGTGGGGCTGCCTCAAACGACTGTGAATTTTTTCCTTTTTCTTTTAAAAACAACTGACCAAACATGTAGTGGATATGACCTAACGAAACTTCACAGCGAACTGACACAGTTACTCAAGCAACCAAATTTAGAATCTTATTAGGTTTTTAGAGAAATACTTTATCAAAATCCATTCACTGGTTAAAAAAAAATATTGTACGATAACCTCGCCTAACAACTTACCATGTGCGTTGCCAGACGTACGATACCACTAAGAGCATAAGACCATAAGAATGAAGGGGACTGCAAGAGACCATAAGGCCTACACTGGGCAGTTCCTTGTCCATGACCACCTGTCATCCCCATCCATAAAGTTGTCTAACCGTTTCTTAAAACAACCGATAGTTTCAGCGCTCAGTAAAGGGTTAGTAAGTCTATTCCATTCATTCATCACCCTATTGGTAAACCAGTTTTTTCCTATTTCTCTCTTAAATCTTAGATAACCGTCTTCGTAGAATTCCTTCGGGTTAGTTTGCTGGCATTATACACTTCAGTTTTAAGCTTGACAATGAGCGGACTCCCTTAATGCAACCGAAAACGCTTATAACAAGACTAATGACTCACTGAGAGGTAATGAACGTTGTATTATATGTAAGTTCGGAAACTGTATGAAGACGAAGACTTAAACCTCTTCACTTAAGCAACAGATCCCACGACAGCTTGGGCAATAGAACATGTATAAGGTATGTGTTTGGAACCAGAAATGGAAAACAATATTTAATGCAAACAGTTCGTTAAAGGGACAGTTATACACACGCACACCCACACAGACAACCCCCCTGCACACACACACACACACACACACACACATACACACACACACACACACACACACACACACACACACACACACACACACACACACACATATATATATATATATATATATATATATATGTATGTGTGTGTGTGTGTGTGTGTGGTGTGTGTGGTGTGTGTGTGTGTGTGTGTGTGTGCGTGCGATTCACTATGGTCTTGAATCACGTGTTGGACTCGTCATCGACAGCTATTTCCCTCCCGGAAGAGAGCTCAGAGCTCTTATATTGACCAATCTATGGGTAATGCTGTGATATTACACGCGCAGACACCCAACTCCCCGCCCACGAGAGTTGAAGTAACGACTCTCAGCGCAGCGATACTGAAATGATTTCAGCCCTGGGCGGGATTCGAACCCGGACCGCCGTAGTGGCGGCCGGAAACTCTAACCACCGCGCCATCGTGTATGTCTGTGTGTGTAAATACATAAATGCATAGATAAATAAATAAACAATGAAATGAATTAAAAAAAAACTGTGAAGGAAAATGGGGGAATTGTAATACAGAGAATGACAATTACGACTATAAATAGAATCGTACACACATGCATGTGATTCACCACGGCCTGGGATCATGCGTTGTTCTCGTGATCGACAGCTATTACCCTCACAGATGAGAGCTGTGTGTGTGTGTGTGTGTGTGTGTGTGTGTGTGTGTGTGTGTGTGTGTGTGTGTGTGTGTGTGTGTGTGTGTGTGTGTGTGTGTGTGTGTGTGTGTGTGTGTGTGTGTGTGTGGGTGTGTGTGTGTAAGGAGGGAGGGAGAGCGAGATAGGTAGATAGATAGATAGATAGGTAGGTAGATATATATATATATATATATAGATAGGTAGAGAGATAGCGGTAGATAGATAGATAGATAGATAGATAGATAGAGAGAGAGAGAGACAGAGACCGAGAGGGAGAGAAAGAGACCGACAGACCGACAGACAGACAGAGACACAGAAAAGATCAGATAAAAAGTAAGAAATAAGACCCTTGGGAGGGAAAACTTTTGAACAAGTTGTTCCACACGCAGGGAAGGCTGTGAGGTGCTGAACTGGGTGTTGAACAAATGCACTGGGGACTTGAAGAACACCGTAACACATGAACAAGAACTGGTCTCAACAGAACACTGTTCTAACACAAAGAACACTGGTGAACATTGTTCCTTTTCTGAGAAAAGGGAATTAGAGAAATATAATAGAACAACAGATATGTTACAAATACAACAGAACAGATATGTTCTTCTCGAGCAGTGTTCCACAAATAACACATGACCCCAGAGATGGAACATATATGAGAGAACAAGGATCAGAAAGAACAATATATATATATATATATACGCACACCGGAGTTATCAAGTTTATCAAAGTCAATACAATGGGGACAAGTATGCTATGCCAATACAGTTGCAACTAGATGGACTGTTTGCTGTTGACTTGAGATGGAAATACCATAAACAATTCCATGAAATGTTATTGTAAGAGCGCTGCCGTGGTAGTTTATTGTTCCGAGAAGATTAAGTTACTTATGAGCGGGAAAGAGTGATAGTTCTATAAGAAGAAAAGAACTCAGGCTAAAGAAACCTTACGGGTGGAGTTCCTCAAGGATCAGTGCTGCCGCCAATTACGTTCCTGTAAATAAATTACTTATTCTAAGGAATAAACTTATCTTTTTTATGCATCAGGGGACGGAAAGGTGAGGGGGGGGGTCACCGATGAAGTGAAGGGGCTTTGCTGTAGATGTACTATGCCTTGCTACATTGCTTCTGACCTAGGGCAGTGAGCGGGGTACAAGGATGACCCGTCATCCATGAGGAGCTGAGATGAGGGGTGGGGGAGGGTGGTGGACACGAGTGGAGTGGGAGGGAGTGGATACGTGTCTTTGATTTGGCTACCTCCCTTGTAAGGGGGGAAAAATCTCTTGGTATGTAGATAGATAAAGTTGTTTACAAGTGAGGTCGATCATGTAGATAAGATAGATGTTAGAATATTGAGTCGTTCTAAAGGAAGATTTAAGTAAACTTGATGTATGAAGCATCATCTAGCAGATTGAATTCTTCGCCAAAGATTAAACATGGGATATAGTGAAGAGATTATCTGCATGGTGGACAAACATGAGAATTATTTTCAACCACAGACGAGGCGATGGAAAAACTACTGTATACTCAATACACAAGACCCAGCCTAAATCATGCAGTCAAGGTGTTTAGACCGCATAGAAAAAAATAAAATTAAACAAGGAAATGTCAACAGAAATACAAATATACAGG
>NC_134778.1:65420142-65430142 GCF_046742065.1 Oratosquilla oratoria | reverse complement strand
TAATTCAGAGACGTACGTATGCTAACCATTGTTTCATAACTATTCAGTCGCGTCAACACACGAAACGCAAAACTGAATTTTGATATTTTTTCAATATCTACAGTATAATATTAACTATCAAAAGCAAACACTAAGAAAAAAAATTGGCACAACTATGTCGGTCATGTTAAACATAAGTATTCAGAGAATAAACACTTATACCGTAAACTACCCCCTCAAAGATTAGCTAACAAATATTTACACACACTTAACTGAAATTTATATAATATTACGAATATAAGCAAACAATTACGATAATTGCGAATGCAATACAATGCCCGTCTTTTTTATATAACAACATAAACACACATAAGACGCAGCCATAAAGGAATTCAACTGGCGAGGATTTTAAGAAAACTTTATGTAAATAGCAAATGCATCTATTGAAGCCGTCCCTGCCTTTAATAATTCTGAGGCTATTAATAGGTGAGTCCAGAGTTGAGGCCTGGGTTTCGAGGATAGTCAGAACCCGTCAGAGGACATTTGACAATGAATGCGTTAACGGAATTACGAATAAAGTGGACGGGCTATTCAACGAGAGCGTCACTTAATGAGGTCATTAATGGTGACCATACGTCGAAGTTGATTAGTACGATTGAAGAAGGAGGTTCTCTGGCCTTTTAACCGCATGTGTACTGGTATCATAATATGTTTTCGTCTGTGTATACACAGTTGCTTTGATTTGTTGATACACAACAAAATGTCCGATGTTTTTGGTAACGAGAAAACAATATATTTTGTTCGTTTATTTGTGGCAAATTACTACAACTGGATTCTACAAGTTTAGGGGATTCTAGGTACACCCCTACGGATCAGACCCACACAGCATACTTCTGTATCAGAGGTTAATCTCCAATTACGGAAAAAGGCTAAAAACTATTTTCATTTCAGTTGTTCCTCACTTCAGTCTCTCGTCTCTCCTCCATAGCTCCTAAATATCCAAATCTTAATTTTCTTATGTTTCTGTGGTGGTGGGGGCTAAGGATAACGTCACAATGTTCCCATGCGGGTCGTGGGAGGGGGACTGGTGAGCATGGAAGGGGCATGGGAAACGAGCCAGCTGTTGCAGATGGTACTGCATTTCAGGATGAGTTTCAGGACACGCTGAGACGGCTGGTGAGTGAAGTTGGTAGAATGTGTGAGAGATGGGTCAATGTGAGCAGATGTAAGATGATGAGATTTCACGAGGAAGTATGAGTAGAAGTAAAATGATGAGGTTTTTACGAGGATTGGCGATGGTTTGAATGTGAGTAGGAGAGGTGAAGCTGAGGAAATGAGGTATTGAGTTGCATTGAATGGAGAAGTGAACGAGTATGAATTATTGAGTCAAGTCAGCGATGTAACGTCTGGGTGAATTGCAATGAAGGACGAGATATAGATATCTGGGAATGAATGCAAAGAAATGTTTAATTAAGAGTGGTTGTGTGCATATTGATGTATGGATCCCACTAAGTATATAAGAGAGGAAGAAAGGAATATATATATTCTTTAATAAATGTGATGTGTCTTGCGACACTGCTTCTGACCCAGGGCAGTGGACAAGATGCAGGGATGACCCGTCATCCAAATAAGAGGGTGGAAGGGGTGGAGGGGGTGGAGAGGATGGAGAGTAATAGGGATGGAATTGGATGGGAGTATATTTTTATGCCTTTTTTTTTTGGCTACCTCCCTTGTAAGGGGGAAAAAGACTTTGGCATAAGTATGTATGTATGTATACATGTATGTATGTATGTATGTATGTATGTATGTATGTATGTATGTATGTATGTATTTATCTATGTTTAATAAATTAGTATTTGCTAATTTGCACTTCTATCCTTGGAGCAATATTGTCACGACAAAGAGTTGGATTCACAGAATTGACTAAAGACAAGACTGAAGGAGAGTAGTAAAAAATAAATGGAATAATGATAATAATAAAATAAAATAAAAACAAATAAATAAAGAGCGATCACCATCCTTCTCGAAGTGGAGACTGCTTTCCAACCACGAGAGAATGCTGGGCAACTCTGGTCCGTGGGGGCGTCACCAAAGCCCCTTGATTGTAAATTGGACTACATAGATCTTATTGCCCAGTCCCCCTATGGGCCCAAAATGAAAGAAAAAGGAAGTTTATTTTTTTTTTTTTTTTTTTTAAAAAAAACCCCCCTGAAAGGTGCATGTGGTCGAGGAATCCGGTCTTTCAATAATGGATAGAGTTGAAGAAATGTGGCAGTTTTTTTGAGGCAGACGAATCGGCGTGGGGTGCAAGAGATTGTGGAAAGCCAGAAGTGGGGAAGGTCATTGAGTGCGAAGGGGGACGAACCGAGAATGAAATTAGAATGGAATAGGGCGGAATGTGTTGGCCGATTGGGGAGCTTTGATTGCACGTAAATACGTCCTGAACCGAGCGAGGAAGATAAGAGAGTGGCAAGAGATAGAGATGTGAATAAGACGGGAGACTGAGAATGGGAATGAAGGTATTGATGCGTTTCCTGAAAGGATGTTCCTCGCATCCGATCCATGTCTGGGGGTGGTTATGAGGACGCGGGGGTTGTCGAACGGTGAAGCGGCTGGAAGAAACAAGTCGATATCAAAAGAAACACCAAATGTGTACGGCCGGTTTATCCCATTTCATGTCGGTTTCATCGTATGCCAAATGGTTGTGGTGCGTAGTCGGTGCGAGAAGAGATTTTTTCCCCCCCTTTTTTTTCGGGCCAAGTATTTCGACTCTGCTGGGCAGGTTGCCTATGCCTTAACTGGCATTGCGCCCTTAGACCTTTATCAACGTAGGTGGTAGGACAAAATCGACCCAATTTAATTCACCTTATAAAGAGGGAAGGAAGGGTTTGGGTAGAATACACAACACGGACCTGAAAATCCATGTCACGATGTAATTAATTTCTGGTGAGAAGTCTGTTTTTGTAAATTTTTGTTAATAAAATCTCCAATGGCTCTTGATTTTTTTGTAATACCCTTTACGAACCACAAGAAATTAGTTTTTTTCCTGATTACTTTCCCAGTCCCGAGGTCGAAACCTAAGAAACCTTTTTGATGTTGACACATCGGGGTAGTTTATTTTTGTAAGCTGTCTGTCGACTCTTTTGAACTCTAAGGAACTTCCCCTCTGTCCTGTCCTGCTTTTTTTTTAGAGTCCAAGGAACTCCCCTCTTCATGGGAGACCCCTCTTGGCTCGGTGCGAACCATACGCCCACAAACGAAATTCATCGTTCATGTCCCGCACACGCAACGATGAATCCGTCAAAGGCGTGGACAAGAGTATTAAATCTTTGTTTTTTTCAGGCGAAACTCTTAACGGCAAATCGCCTCGAAAGCAAATCAGACCCACATCCGTTTTTTCAAAAACAAAGAATTGGTGCCTCTATAATAATCGTTTGGCGATCATCGTATGAGCCCGATGAACGATCAATTCGATTGAAACGCATACTACGCATCGTAGAAAAACGTAAACCGTTAAGCAACCCTCAACGTCACGTAGTGGTGGATATGAGGTTTAAGCCATGCTGGTCCATCGTCATTATTACAAGCATTGGGTTTTTTTGGAGTTTCCCTCGCAATCCTCTCCAATTTTGCCAGACAGTGAGTGAATGTTTTTTAAATCTGCCCCCCCCAACAGCAGGCTCCTTTTCAGCGCTTCCTGCAGTAGGGCAGCCCACATTCTTCTTCATTTCGAGGTCCAAACAATTTCTCTCATTCTTTTTTGTTTTACTTTTTTGCAATGTTTTTTTATGTACACCTATGACAAATAATGTACCATAGAATACATACATACATTACATTAACAATACATACATATCCATACCTACATACATACAATTATACACAATATATACCATACATACATAGCAATACAAATTAATAACATACATACCAGTACCAATACATACATACATACATACATACATACATACATACAGTACATACATACATACATACATACATACATACATATATTACATACATACATACATACAATACCATACATACATACATACATACTAGTTCATACAGTACATACATTACATACATACATACATACCAATAACATACTATACATACATACATACAAGCATATACATTACATAGAACACATGACATTTCATACACACGATACAATAAGATACATTCAAATAACATGCAGTTCACATCTACATGGATACAATCATACATACATACATACATGGCAACTTTTACAAAGTAACATTCCAGTCAGTTGAAAGAAACAAGAACGAACTTGAATTCTTTTACAATAGCCACCTCGACCTCACTCTGCCAAAACGCAAGTGACTTTACACAAACAGCCTGGCTTTTCACAGCCCGCATAAACAACTAATGTTTACACGGCATACACCGGCTACATTTTCACAAATGCATCGCATTCGATGTAAACAGGAATTTTTGTTAAAGGCCCTTCGTAGAACAAAGAGGACAATGGTGTGTGTGTGTGTGTGTGTGTGTGTGTATGTATGTGTGTGTGTTGTGTGTGTGTGTATGTGTGTGTCGTGTGTGTGTGTGTGTGTGTGAGGTGGGTGTGTGTGTGTGTCGTGTGTGTGTGTGTGTGTGGGTGTGTGTGTGTGTGTGTGCGGTCCCGTGTGTGGGCGCGTGTTTTCACCTTGGTCTTTAGATCACGTGTTGGACACGTGATTGGTAGCTATTTCCCTCCCAGGAAGAGAACAAGAGGGAAGAGAAACTCAGAGCTCGTATGACCGATCTAGGGGTAATGCTATGACCTTTTACACACACACACACACACACACACACACACACACCCACACACACACACACACAAACACACACACACACACACACATCACACACACATACACTACAACTCCCCTCCCACGAAAGTTTGGGGTAACGAGCCTCAAAGCGCCAGCGATACTGAAATTATTTCAGCCCTGGGCAGGATTCTAACCGGGACCGCCGTGAGTAACAAACGAGGATTCTACCAACCACACCACCGAGTCGTGTGTGTGTATGCGTGCGTGCGTGCGTGTGTGTGTGTTGTGGTGCGTGCGTGGCGTGCGTGCCGTGTGTGTGTGTGTGTTTGTGTGTGTGCGATTTACCATGGTCTTGGATCACGAGTTAGGATTTATTTAATGTAAGATCCAGCATTGAAGCCCTCAGTTGACGCTATGACGTCATGTCGTTGCCATCTGAGATATGTTCGATCTGAGTGCAGAGGGGGGGTTCGGTTCATAAACTTTTAATAAGGAATGTTTTTCGATTTTGAGATATCATCTACTCAGGACTTCTGTTCTTGTTCATAAAGTTTAATCCAATCCGAGGGAGCGACCCGCGTCAAGCCTTAGCTGGAGTTTTCCTATATTATTCCTTTTTTCTTCTTACGTTTGTCTGTCTGTGCTTTTCCTGTTCTTCGTCCTCTAGCTTTCTATTCCCATTTTGCATTCGATCTTTTGGAATTGTCTCCTCGCACTTTGCAACTTTTCGCTCTATCTTACATGGCATTCTTTCCAATATCGTTCGGGCAAGATTAATATATATTTTTTTATGTTTTTCTTTTTTTTTCTTCCCCTTCTGTGAGGTGTTGTTCCTTTTGTTTTGCAACTTCCCGAGGCCTCACCTCCTTTATGTGTCCGTTTCGTTCAGATTTATTTCGGGCCGGAGATGTGTTTAGGTTCATGGACGAGCTCTTGTGAGTATGATGGAGGGATGGTATTCTGTGGGGCAGAAAAAACACGATATTAAACGGGGTTTGTGATCCCCAATACTCTTGTTCTCCGCCCAAGAAGCTCTGAACAGATCTTTTGTCCTACCACGGCTCCACTTGCTGCTTCTTTCTTCTTGCTCCTCCTCTATCTTCCTCTTGCTCCTCCTCCTCTTCCTCTTTCCTTCTCTCTTCCTCATCACTTACTCTCCCTGCCTTCTTCTCTTCCTCCTCCTTTTCCTCTTCCTTCTCCTCCTCTTCCACTACTTTTGCAGCCTTCCTTCTCTCCTCCTTTTCCTCCCCCTACTCCTTCTCTTACCACTACACTCCTTGCCTTCTCTTCCTCTTGTTTTCCTCTTCCTTCTCCTCCTCTTCCACTACTTTTCTTCTCCATCTCTTCCTCCCCCAACTCCTTCTCCTCCCTCTTCCACTTACTCTCCTTGCCTTCTCTTCCTCCTCCTTGGTCCCTCTTCCTTCTCCTCCTCATCCACTACTTTCCCTTCCTTCTCCTTCTCCCACACTCCTTCGCCTCCTCTACCACCTCCCTAATCACGTAATTCCCTTCCCTTCCTCACTTGGAGTTCAATCTACTTCTCATTTTTCTTATTTCTTTCTATTCACTTCCTCTCGTTATTTTCCATTCATTTTTTTATGTTTCTCATTCCCATTTCTCATTATTTTCCTTCTCGTTCTTCGCCATTTTATGGGGATGCTCCTTTTGATGCTTTTGGTTAATCTTCTCTGATGCATTGTCGCTTCCGCGGTACTCCTTCACCCGCAGCGGTCTGTTCGTTGACCACAACCGCATCACCACAATACACTATCATCACCCACCACCACTACCATCATCATCAATACCTTATAGTATTATCATATATATATATATCTATATATTATATATATATAATATATATATATATATATAATATATTATATATATATATAATATTATAATATACATACATACATACACATATATGTATATAATTATATTAATGGTATATATGTCCTATATGTCCTGGATGTTTTCTCTTATGCATACCTCATTGAAAGTGATGGCTACTTGTGCACTTGTTAATTTCTTATGGGTATTTTCCATATGCCATAGTGAGGCATATGGAAAGCACTCACAGGGAAATAAACATCTGCGCAAAATAACCATCACGTTCAATGATACACACACACCGCACACACACACACACACACACACACACACACACACACACCAACAAACACACACACACACACACACAGATATAATATATATATTATATAGAAATATAAATATATATATATACCCATTTCTCTTCCATTTATATATATATATTGATATATATATATATATTACTTGTTTATACTATGTATATACACACATTTATATATACACACACACACACTATATATATATATTATATATATATATATTATATTGATATATATATATATATATATATATATATATATATTTATTATCCTTAAGGCATATTGGACTATATGCGGCAGCAAATCGGGCTCTGATGTGAAGTTCTCAAGTTGTCTGAAGATATCTCTAGCATGGGGAGGCAAAGAAAAAACTAAGTTACAGGTAGAAGGCATCTAATAGGTGAAACAAGACACAAGACATTTCGCTAATCACAGCTAGCTCCCCACGCCCTAACGACATCGAGTGGGTAAGTTTGGTGTACCAGTTCCAGTGCCCATTTGGGGACTGTACGCCCCAACCCAAGATTGATACATCGGACTCACCACTATTCGCCTTTCCAGACGCCTGACGTACTACATCAACAATGGAGGCCCTAAACGGCACCTCCAGGAGACCCACAACACCCCAATCACCGGATTCATTTTAGAGAACAATGACAAAATTATAGACAGAGAGATTGACAAACGCGGCCTGCCCCTCCTTGAAGCCCTTCACATCCACCTACAGCCAGCCTACGATGATACACCCAGACGGAAGTCCCCACCATCCTTCCCAGCCTCAAAAACCCTTCAGAAATCCACAAACCAGACGCGCCCAACATACTACAGCCCCGTCAAAAGCAGACGCTCCTGCGGCGACGGACTCTTAGATCATAGTAATGGTCACCTGCAGTAACTCTCTCATAGAATATATGGTTACCTTTCCCAGTGTTCACACGTACTCTCTCCCAGTTCTAGGCCACAGTAATGGTTACCTTATATGTGATATCTCCCAGTTTTATAAGTACCTTTCCCCCAGTGTTTACTTTCTACCTACATAATCTTATTTTTCTCTGTCATTTTACAATTGAAAATGCTAACTGTGATTAGCAAATATTTTGTGTCTTGTTCCACCCATTATGCGCCTTCTACCGTAAACTCAGTTTTTCCTTTGCCTGTCCATTCAAGAGATATCATCATCAGGACTTAAAAATCTTCAATTGAAAAACTCGACAGGGCTCAATTTTGCTGTTGCATGATTAATTCAATATGCCTTAAGGAAAAACATCTGTTCCGATGCCTAACCATATAGTACATACATACATACTTACATATATATATATATATATATATATATATGTTTATATATATATATATATATATGTATATTCATATATACATATATATATATTGATATATATATATTTTACAGTATACTTATGTTGAGGACATTCTTACAGGATGATGTGAGTGGAAAGAAGTAACGCAGGGAGTTTTAATTTGAGTTTATTCCTGAATATTCTCACAGATTAAAGTTTTCTGGTTGCGAATCTAATCTGGATAAAACTTAGATTAAGACGCCTTTGTTGTTCCTTCTCCCCACTTCCGCCTCCCCCCCCCCTCTCTCTCTCTCTCTCTCTCTCTCTCTCTCCTCTCTCTCTCTCTCTCTCTCTCTCTCTATCTCTCTCTATCTCTCACTCTCTCTCTCTCTTTCTCTCACCCACGCACTTTACACAAACACCACACGCGCATATATATATATATATATATAGTTATGATATATATATATATACTATATATATATATATATATATATTTATAATTTATATTATTATAATATGTATGTGTGTGTGACGTGTGTATGTGTGTGTGAGTGGTGTGTGTGGGTGGTGTGTGTGTGTGTTTGTAGTGTGTGTGTCGTGTGTGTTATGTCTGATTCACCTTGGGTTCATTGGGATCACGTGTTGGACTCGAGGGACAGTTATTTCCCTCCCGGAATAGAGCTCATGAGCTCGTATGGCCCGATCTTATGGGTAATGTTGTGACCTTACACGCTACACTCATCCCAAACTCCTCGCCCAACAGAGGTTGGTGAGGTAACGACTCGAAGCGCAGCGATACTGAAATTATTTCAGACCTGGGTAGCAATCGAACCCGGATCGCCGTTTTAGCGACAGTCGGGGACCCTACCAACCGCGCCACAGAGGTCGTGTATGTTTGTGTGTGTGCATACATACATACATACACAACACACACACACACACACACACTCACACACACACAACACACACACACCACACACACACACACACACACATACACACACACATATATATATATAGTATATGGTAGATATATATATATATATATTTATATATATTTATACACTTATATGTGTGTTGGTGCTGTTAATGGACCACACATTGACAACAACATCCTCCTTCATTGGCTTGACGAGGACTCGTGAATCGACAAGGTCCTTGAGGAGGTCGAACGTTGCCGGAGACGAAACCGAGGAAAAAACTGAGACGTTGGAAACACAACGAGAATCTCATGATAGATCGTCAATGGGCCGCCCCCCCCCCACCCCCTCTGTCGTCCTCGGCGCCGCGACGGGAATGCTAAACGCCGAACCCAGCTGAAGAGTTTGAAGCGATCAAAGGTCTCTATACATTCGTGTTTTTTTGTTTCTTCTGTTTGATTTACTTTTTCGAAGGGTTGTCTTCATCCTATGCCCATAAAATGGGCCATGAAGGTACGTATCCAATATCTTGAATGTACACACACACACGCACACACACACACACGCACACACACACACACGCACACACACACACACCACTACACACACACACGCACACACACACACACCACTACACACACACACGCACACACCACACACACACAACACCAGACACACACGCACACACACACAACACACGAGTAGTGGAAGATTAGTTTACTGAAATGACTCTATTGAGGGACGAACGGCAGAATCGAAAAGCCTTTGATGCCATTTCCTTTCACTCACTTGTCACATTGTTTAGTTCGCTGCCAACACTAAATTCCTCGAACGACTCCCAACCCCTCTCCAAATGTGTTCCGGATTGT
>NC_134778.1:65416942-65419642 GCF_046742065.1 Oratosquilla oratoria | reverse complement strand
GGGAAATAGCTGTCGATCTCGAGTCCAACACGTGATCCAAGACCATGGTGAATCTTGCATACAGAGAATGAGAGAGAGAGAGAGAGAGAGAGAGAGAGAGAGAGAGAGAGAGAGAGAGAGAGAGAGAGAGAGAGAGAGAGAGAGAGAGAGAGAGAGAGAGAGAGAGAGAGAGGACGCGCTTTTGTATATTTATTCCAGTGTGTATTAATATGAATGTGGTTCTGGGCAATTGCAGGACTGCAAGGCTTTAGAATGCATATGATAATCACAGGTTATTTCTCAATGGTCTTCGGTATTCATGCTATTTTTCTACTTATCTAATCATTTATTTATTTATTGATTAATCTATTTATTCATCTATTTATTTTTTCCAATCAAGTATGAGCTATTTAATTTTTGGTGGAGTGGTTAACTTCATGAATGGATGCAGTCATATAGGTAGAAACGTTGGAAATGCACTTCCGTAAAGAAAACGGAAATTGTTATGGGAAGACTATATTAAGTAATAAAGAATAGATAGAGGTGTGTCTGTTACAGAAATGAATGAATGATTAAACAAATAAGATGAAGATAAATAGATGAAATGAAAATGTAAATAGTGTAATGAAATAGAAAAGGAAACCAATAAAATTAGATGAATAGATGAATAAACAGAATGTGTACAGATAGTTAATAGATAAAATGATAAACGAATAAGATCAAATAAACTGAGGAATGTGTTTTGGCAGACAATCAGCGACATGTGTGAGCGAGACGTCAGTTTCTCAATAACATCAGCTACGTAACGCATCAACGCTGTGTTCTCAGAACATTTTTCAATAAATTAATCTCCTTTAATTGCAACGAGAGACAGGACGAAAGTGATATGACCAAATAATAATCTCTATTCATTTATCTATCTATCTATTTCATCACTCAATTATCTATTTATTTGTTTTTAGAAAAGTTGACGAATACAGTGAGTCAGGAAATTACCATGATACAAGCTGTGCTCTGTGTCTAATTCAAATCTTTCCTCTCCGAGTTGGGGAATTATGAACGCGTATCTGAGTCTAGTATCACCACTGAATAAAATCACCTGCCGACGGAAAAATAAGTTGATAAGTACCACACGTTACGGAAGGTTAGGTTAGGCTGGTTTCCAAAATTCGACGACAGTTCTGAGACTTACTTTTATGTTCATAGATAGATGGCGCTTTCCTCGTTCTGCGCTCAATAGGTTGCAAAAATGTGTGACAATCAGCAGATTGCTCAAATATCGCTAGAATGAATCTAGGATGTGATTCATGACACGCACACACACACACACACACACACACACACACACACACACACACACACACACACACACACAAGCACGCACACACACATTATATATATATGTATATTATATATATATATATATATGTGTGTGTGTGTGTGTTGTGTGTGTGTACATACATGTATATGTACTATATATATATATATATATATATATTATATATATATATATATATATATATATATATGCGTAAGTAACCACTAGGAAACAGTTAAACTAACGAAGCAGAGCGCTTTCGTATAATTTACATCTTGAGTGCAGATACAAAGAAGGAATTATAAAAATGAAGAAACAAGGTACAGAATGTATGACATAGTGAAGAGGGCATTCGGAGAGGTAGTGGAAGAAGTACACGTGACGGACATTTGGACGGTCCTGGTAACCAACAAGTATGGGACAACTGCTCTGCTTCGTTAGTTTACTTTTCCTAGTGGTTACTTACGCATTTGTGAACACACGCTCCTCGTGTTTTATTATTGCATATATATTTATATATATATATATATATATATATATATATATATATATATATATATATTGTCGTAACCTTCACTATTAGTATTATCGTCATAACTATCACAGCTTCCATCACCATTACCACTAATTCTTCATCATCGTCACCATCAGCACTATCTCACCGTCATTATCACCATTGCCACTACAACTGTCATCATCACCATCATCATCCTCACCATCCTAAACCATCACTATCACTGTCACGCCACCATCATCATCACCACAACCGTTGCCATCAACCTCGCCATCATTACTGACCATCATCATGATCAGTACCATCAGGAGGATGTCAATGACAGGAGCAGTAGTGCTGGAAGGGAATCCTTTCGTTTATTCAAAAAGAAAATATGAATTGTACATTCAGTGTTCCACACACACACACATGTGTTGAACAGGACGAATGAGGAAAAATGTTCACATATTCACGCGGCTGACAGGGAGTCTGGAAAAATGTTCAGATATTCACGCGGGTGACAGGGAGTCTGATTTTGGGAGAGCGAAAAGACAAAGCATGTTGCAGTATCACCCCGTAAAGGTCATTTTGGTTTCGTTATATTATGGTACTACGACCCTTAGTGGCAGAAGTTTGGAGAGGGTGATGGCTTCCTCGGGGAAGTTGTATTATCCGTGTGATGGCTTCAGCATGGGTAGTGTTGCGTACTTTCGACATTTGTGAGAACCAAAGTATTGTACATAAAAAAAAAATAAATAAATAAAAAAATTGTTTGTGGTAAGGAAATTCGGTTGATAAAATATATGTGAGATGAGGCATATGTTTCTGCATAAAAAGAAAAACAAAACAAAAATATGGTTGTGTAAATAAAAAATATAATAACAATAGAATATTAATAATTAAATTAGAT
>NC_134778.1:65409442-65411942 GCF_046742065.1 Oratosquilla oratoria | reverse complement strand
AGTAATGCCCCTACGGACTCAAGTTACGTAGCATTATTTCAGGCATGGAGACTAATATTTATTAGGATAATTATCTCTTTACTTTCTATTCCCTAAACCACCTTTCATATTCATGGTTTAAGTGAAATACAATTAATATATTAGAGAGACCTTTTGCAATACTCACTGGAAACGCTACAAACCTTTACTAAAAAAATAACTTTTAAGTCAATTAATTAGATAATAAATAAGAAATGAATACATATATAAAGGCGAGATGTTTCATGGGAATGCAAATCAATCTGGGCATCAGCTGCCCCCGCCCGTGGGAACTCCACGAACATGATCAGTTGACCAAGATCCTACGTCTGGCAGCTTGTAATGGTCGATATTATCGTACAATGTTTTCAATTTGAAACTATTAAACGTTTTTGATGGCAGCTCTTCTTTTTTATTCATCTTTCTAGGTTTCGCTAATGAATGTGTATTTCATTTTTCACAGAAATCCATTAAACTGTTTTGGCAATACTGTTCAACCGTGTAGTTAATGAATGGAATAAACTTCCTGCACAGATAGTGCAATGTAGTTCAGTTCGAAGCTTTAAGAATCATTTAGATAAACACCTAAGCAAGATGCTGTAATAATTATAATTTATTTTATATTATTTGTTTTTGTTTTGTTATCATTTGTCTGTTTGATTTTCATTTATTATTAGTTATATGTCAATTTATTATTATTTACTATTTACCTGTTTGTTTATTATTCAATTATACCTATGCATTTATTTATGTATTTCATTTGTTATTTACATTATTATAGTTTTTATTTATTATTTTATTATTATTATGATTTTTTTCGCATCCGACCTAGATATGGATCAAAAGGTCTCCTGTCGGCATGCTCCGCCTTTGTTAATCCTTTGTAAGTATCGAGATAACACACACCTCATGGCGCTGTGGTTAGAGTTCCCGACTGTCACTTCGGCGGTCCGGGTTCGACTCCCTCCGAGGGCTGAAATAATTTCAGTATCGCTGCGCTGCGGGTCGTTACTCCAACTCTCGTGGGCGGGGAGTTGGATGTGTGTGTGTGCGCGTGTAAGGTCACAGTACTACCCATAGATCGGGCAAACGAACTGTAGATCCCATTTTCTATGATTCCAGAACATAAAGCGCAACACGGAACTCAATCATAGAGAAACTAGAGAATATCGGAAGGTAATATTCTTATTAAGAATGATAATCAAAATATAGAAATATATATGACAATTGGAATTCATTGCACTCGTCATTTATTGGAAATGTTGTAATAAATGACAGCAATAAACGTGAAGGGGCAGGTAATTGATGTAATTGAAGACGTATTAATAACAATGACAAGCAATAACAGTTATTTACTTCCCTCTCCCCCAAGAGGGTGCCACGCAGGTAAATAAAATGTCATGGCGGATGTTTGAATAAAATAAAAAAGTACTACAACAGAGGAAGGAGATTGGGATGAAAAAGTGTGGAGAATATTATAACGAAATTGGAATTAACCTGCCATCCTGCTGCGTTGACGTACATGGTAGTTTTTTATCTGTTGAGCATCAACATATTTTATCCATCACATAGAGCGTAAGCTTCGATGAAAACTAAAATGATAATCATCGTCATGTAATGACCATATGATGATAATAAAGTTGTTTATGATTATAATGATCATGACAATGACGATTACAATAGTAACACTGAAAAGGACAATGAATATGCAATTTGATAACAAAAGTTGATAAGAAATAAGTATATTTCAAAGTCATATTTTTTGGCCTTTTTATAAATAAAATCGTCTGACTTTAAGCAGAAGAAAATCTTGAAAGGTGACCTGAGTGGCCCTCAGCCTGGTGGCCTTTGGAAACCCTGGGGGCCACAGAGGGCCACAATTGGGGCCACAGTCCGAAATCTAGTTGTAGTTAATCGATGCTTAGCGTTTAGATGTAGTAGTCTTCTTCGGGAGTGGAAGGCACAGCAGTTCATAAGATACGGGTGCTTTCGTGGTTTTTCATACACACACACACACACACACACACACACACACACACACACACACACACACACACACACACACACACACACACACACACACACACACACACACACACACACACACACACACACACACACACACACACACACACACACACACACACACACACACACACACACACACACACACACACACGTTACGTTATTCAAGTGAATTCCCTTGTTACACGAGGAGAGTGTGGCCCTGTGGCCTCTTCCTGGCTGTGATGGACTGGGCTTGGACGGAATCGGGCCACGAGCAGATGTGCCAATACCACTAATGCCTGGATTACCAGCTGGAACCCAGCTGTCGATACGGTGCTCCTTGGAGAACTCGAGAATCTTCACCCCCACCCCACCCCCACCCCCAGTACTGGAAGGTTCTGGAGGCAAGGGAGGGAGGGAGGGAGGAAGGGAGAGGGGTGCTTGAGAATGTTTTGGATACTGGAGCATGATGGGA
>NC_134778.1:65396942-65399442 GCF_046742065.1 Oratosquilla oratoria | reverse complement strand
ACAGAATTCTTCTTTCTAATGGTAGAAATTGATCGCCAGGGCTGGCGAGAAGGGTTTAAAAGTTCGGCCCTAATCCGTCAGTGACAGAGGGCCAGGGCTGGCGAAAAGGGTTTAAAAGTTCGGCCCTAATTCATCAGTGACAGAGAAAGGGTTAACTGAGGTGAACTGAAGGGTTAACCAAAGTCTTAACCAACGATGGAGAGATTAATATTGGTCGTGATTTATTCGGAAGTATCGATCATTCTTTAATTGGTGATGGGGAGATTAATTGATAACAATAAAACTAAAACGGGGATTTAATTGTTAAGTAACTTATTTAGACGTTCCCTAAAGTATAACATGTAAGGACAAAGTTGAAAAGATACAAGATTGTTTAAAGAAACTGAATTAGTCAAAAAAAAAAAAAAGGAAGAAGAAAAAGGAGAGGAAGAAGAGGTATAAGAATAAGAATAAGAAGAAGAAGAAAAGGAAGAGGAAGAAGAAGAAGAAGAAGAGGAAGTAAAAGAGGAAGAAGAAAAAGAAGAAGGGGAAGAAGAATAGGAAGAGGAAGAAGAGGAAGAAGAAGAAGAAGAAAGAAGAAGAAGAAGAAGAAAAAGAAGAAGAAGAAGAAGAAGAAAAGGAAGAGGAATAAAAAGAAAAAGAAGAAGAACAGGAAGTAGAAAAAGAAGAAGAAGAAGAAAAAGAAGAAGAAGAGGAAGAAGAAAAGGTAGAAGAAGAAGGGGAAGAAGAGTAAGAAGAAGAAGAAAAAGAAGAAGAAGAGGAAGAAGAAAAGAAGAAGAAGAAGAAGATGAAGAGGAAAAGGAAGAGGAGGAGGAAGAAGAAGAGGAAGTAGAAGAAGAGGAAGAAGAAAAAGAAGAGGAGAAAGAAGAAAAAGAGGAAGAAGAGGAAGAAGAAGAAGAAGAGGAAGAAGAAAAGGAAGAGGAAGAAGAGGAAGTAGAAGAAAAGGAAGGGGAAGAAGAAGAGGAAGAAGAAGAAGAGTAAGAAAAAAGGAAGAGGAAGAAGAAGAGGAAAAGTAGACGAAGAGAAAGAAGAAGAAGAGGAAGAGGAAAAGGAAGAGGAAAAAGAACAAAAGAAGTAGAAGAAGAGGAAGATGAAAATGAAGAAGAGGAAGAAGAAGAAAAAGAAGAGAAAGAAGAAGAAGAGGAAGAAGAGGAAGAGGAAGAAGAAAAGGAAGAGGAAGAAGAAGAAGAAGAAGAAGAAGAAGAAGAGGAAGAAGAAAAGGAAGAGGAAGAAGAAGAAGAAGAAGAAGAAGAAGAAGAGGAAGAAGAAGAAGAAGAAGAAGAAGAAGAAGAGGAAGTAGAAGAAGAGGAAGAAGAAGGAGAAGAGAAGGAGGAGGAAAAAGAAAATTATTCCGTGTTAGGTACCACCAAGTACACCAGCTCCACTTAGATCCGCCCGTCAACGAACTATGGAGCTGACAAGCAAGTTTAAAAGCGTTCCAGGAGCCTCTCAAAACACCTCCATGAAAGGTTGGATTCCATCAATATTGCATGCATACCATATAGGCTTCATTCATACAGATATTTAAATTTACTTTAAGAAGGTAGACGAAGATGAGGGGAGAGGAAATAGAAAAGGCAAAGACGAAAGAGGAAAACAAATATAAAGCAGGAACGACAGAAGAAACAGGAGAGGAAGTTAAACTAGAAGAAGGATCAAAATAAGAAGCAGAAGAGTATGTTTCCCCAGGGCGGGAATAAGTGATGTTAGAGAGAAGGTGAGAAACCTATTGTTTGCTTGAGTGCAGGGGGGAATGACATAGGCAAGTTAGGGAGTGAGGAATTATGTGTGCAGTTCCTGGATGCGCTAGATAAGATTAGGGATAAGGGAGGGGTTCCTGTTGTATGTGGAATCCTTCCGAGGCGTAGAGTTGGAGGCATGTGGCATTCCAGGGCTATTGCAATGGACTGCAAGATGGCAAAATATTGTAAGGCCAATGTATGGGTATTTGTCGACAACTGGGATCGCTTTTACGGTAAGAATAATCTGTATACAAGGGACGGGGTGCACTTGTCGCCCAGAGGATCTCGGCTCCTTGCTAAATCCCTTGAGCGAGAAGTAGGCATCCTGCATTTTTTTTTTTAGGGGGGAGGTATATTACGTGGGAGCTCGGGAGGAAGTGTCGGAATACAGTTTAGGCAATACTGTAGAAACAACTCAGAGAGCAACTGTGAAAAGAATCGCCTAGTCAGGTGGAGGGAGGATAAAACAAAAGTTTATTATACAAACAGCAGAAGCGTAATAGATAAAATTTGTTTCCTGCGAGGTAAAGCATGCGTAGAGAGAGATTTTATATTATAGCTATTACTGAATCCTGGATCAATATGGCCGATAGACATTTCCTCCCGGAAATCGAGAAAGGAGGGTATAAGTTTTTTTTTCACAAGGATAGTGTTGGCAGGAATGGGGGAGGAGTAGAACTTTTCGTCGAAAATACAATAAATTGCAGAGGTAATTATCAAATTCTATCTAGCGTTAGTTAGACCCATCCTTGACTATG
>NC_134778.1:65386942-65389442 GCF_046742065.1 Oratosquilla oratoria | reverse complement strand
CAGCGATCTGTCAGCGTACGTCTTACCAAGATGAGCTTAAAATGTTAACCGCCCCCCCCCCCAACTCGGTGAGAAATGGAACTAAAATCTGTTGAACAATCGAGGCCATCTATCTAGACTTCGGTCCGGTTAAGCGAAGGAACTTTATCTTCGCAAGCACGGGCAGTTTTTTAAAGGAAATGGCTTCCGTTGGCCGGCTGGCCGGGAAAAGAAACACAGAAATATACTTGCTGATATAACCAGAGAACGCCGAGAGGTTGATAACATTCAGTTAAATCAACACGAAAACAATAGGAAAACCCTTGGGGCAAAGATAAGGAAAGACCAACCATTTTCGTCTATTATGGCATCTTCAGGGTACGCAGAGATGATGATGATTGTTTTTCCATGGTTTCTTCTGTGCTATAAGACTGGCTACTCTTCATGCAGTTGACCCATGGCTCATATATAGTCTTGGAGCGGATTTAAGTCTACACATATAATCTTACACTAGATTTCAGTCTACATAGGAATATATGGACTCGCATATAATCTTCCACTAGATTTCAGTCTACATAGGAATATAAGGACTCACATATAATCTTCCACTAGATTTCAGTCTACATAGGAATATAAGGACTCACATATAATCTTCCACTAGATTTCAGTCTACATAGGAATATAAGGACTCACATATAATCTTCCACTTGATTTCATTCTACATAGGAATATAAGGACTCACATAGAATCTTCCACAGGATTTCAGTCTACATAGGAATATAAAGACAATAGAAATACAAATAAGAAAATTTAGTATCAAACAAGGAAAGCGTCACAAGAGACTGCATTAACCAAAGCCTTAGATGACACGGACACACCAGTGGATTTTGAATGATGTACAACGATTATTATTTTTTCTAATAAAAGGCGAGGAATATCGTAGCTGCGGCAGAAGCCGTCACCTTATCCCTATGATGGTCTCTGGGGACTGTTGGGGTAGGTAACAATCACTGTTGGCTATCGGAGGAGCGTGCGGGATTCGAACCCACGACTAAGCGAATGTGAGAACAGCACGGTTCCCATGACGTCACGAGCGCGTGATTTTATTTTTATTTTAATAAAGAAATTATAAAATGTACCCTGCTCAGGTTCATACTATTATCAAACACATATTTATGTTACTTGAGCCAATCAATTACCTGTATAGTTTGAGATTAAGTGTTTCAATTATGTTGTTGTGGTTCTAGTCTGTGCTACGTTTATAGTTGGCTTTTGTTTCTCTGGACACCTTGAAGATGTATTGATAGACGGACTAGCTTGGTCTTCCGAAAATTCGTTTCTCCCCGATTTTCCACAAAGGAAAGCCAAATCGTCTGTTTATTGTCATTTGCGGTGCAATATTATTTTGTTTGATTGTTTATTTATCCTTTGCATATTTCATTTTCCGCCCAACATTGCTCTAAAGTAGAAATGCTTTTGCCTTCACGCTTTGCCATTGTAATCCATTGTTAATCACAAAGTTTTCTTTGATCGGACGTCAGGAAACGTCAACGTCGACACAGGAAATAGAATAAACGAAATACATCTGACTGTAACATCAGGGAAACAAAGGTCTTTGTATATTAAGGCCATCACGCATCACATCAATAAAAAACGACGACGCCGGGCCTGTTCCATGATCGATCATGCCTTTGTGTTAATCCTGCTCTTAAAGGCGCTGTCCGTAGTGAGATCAGAGAAGCCCTGCCTTCCGACAGCCCAAGGACAACAAAGGCCAACGGCCACCAAAAAAATCTTTTCATCGTGAAAACGATAATCAACAACTCGATGAAGCTCCGGGCAAGGCTTTCTCTTAACCTGAATAGAATCATCTAACGCCAGCTAGGATAGCGTTTCTAGGTCTAGATTGTTCCTCCAGGTAGGAAGGCATATGTCTTTTCGACCTGTATTGCGTCACTTCTTATGGAATGCTGTTCTTGATCCTCCTGAAGGCCACTTTTCGAACCTGTATCGCGTCACTTACCCTATGCTTATGGAATGCTGTTCTCGATCCTCCTGAAGGCCACTTTTCGATACTAAATTATACCGTTAAACATCCACAAACTACCACTAGATTTTGTTTTGTGACCTCAATTGTGGCCTTCTGTGGCCATTTTGGGTCTATGCAGAGGGCCACTGGTCTGAATGTAGTAACATAAAAGATCGTGCATGGCAAGTGCAGATTGAGATTCAGATGTGTCTGAAAGGGCTTAGATAAAGCTGGGTTTGAATATAGATCATATCCTTCCTTATCTTCCCTCACCACCTTGAACTATTACCGGAAATAGAATATCAAATCTGTGGAATCGCCAAGAGCTATAGATAGTTTCTATACAATTATGTCTATATGAAATGTTAGGACTGAAAGATCGCGCCTGGAGAAATGCGCTAGAGGCGACATCGGAAGCGTGTTGGCCTCGTATTCGCTTAGTGATGGGTTCGAGTCCCGCACGCCTCTCCGATTCCCAGCAGTAGTTACCTG
>NC_134778.1:65356942-65374442 GCF_046742065.1 Oratosquilla oratoria | reverse complement strand
TTCAAATGGAGGTTGGAGGGAGGATGTGGGAAGAAAATTGGATGAAGGGTTGCCTACCTAACGCCTCTACTGTCGTGCAGTGAGGCACAGCTCGTCCACCCGTAGAAGAAATTAATAAAACAAGTAAATAGCAAAATGAAAGAAGAATCAACAAAATGAATGAATTTATAAGTTGATAATGATTGAATTATTTATAAGATTGAATAGATAAACATGTATTGAAAATGATAGAATAAGCAGATGATAAATTGAATGAAGAAAAGAATTAGTAATAATTAGAAAAAATACTCATTTCTTTAGATAGGGAAATGAATATGAGGATAAATAGAAAAAGAAAATGATGAAATCAATTTAAGAATTTAATAAATGATTAGATGAATTTCTAATAGTTATATAAAACACCAATAAGATTAAATAGTGAAATAATTGAATATCTATGCAAATAGGAATAGGGGATTGCAATGATGTGCAAAAGACAAAGAAAAGCGAAATACAAAAACAAAACAAAAACAAAAAAACAAAGGGAGAGGAAGAGCTCGGCTGTGTTCCAGATGTCACAAATGTTAACATTTCTTCGTCCCAGCAGGCTCGAAGAGGATCTATATATGTATTCATAGAATATAGATAACTAGAGGTTCTGTATTCAGATATATATTCTGACCCAAGAGGATTTGCGCTTTGAGGCGCGTGGGAAAGAAACTGGGGAGAGAATGTTGAGAAGAAGATGAAAACGACAAAGAATAGAACGAGGAAGAAATGGAAAAGGTGGAGATGCAAGTAGAAATCCAGATAGAGTTTAATAGAAAGTTAATAAAGACGTGAAAGAAGTAGAAAATGAAGGAAAAGAAGTAGATGGTGAAGTTGAAGAAAATAAAAGGACGGGTAAATTATTAAGTAAAGCAGAAAATGGAGAGGAATGAAGGTAGAAATAGATAGAAATGCAGATAAACTTGAACAGAAAGATGATAAAGAGAAGGAAGAAGGAGAGAACGAAATAGATGGAGAAGATGAAGAGGGTAAAAGCGCACGAAATAGATGGAGAAGATGAAGAGGGTAAAAGCGCAGGTGAATATTAAGTGAAGGAGAAGACAGAGATGCAAATGTAGATGAGGATGCAGGTAAAGATGCAGATGAAGTCGCTGAAGATGAGGCACATTAAGATTTAAATGAGGATGAAGATAAATATTCAGATTATCTGAGATGCCTCAGGTGAGCAGAAGGATAAAGATGTTGATTATTGTAAGAAAATAAAGAACGAATTCAAAATCATGTCCCAGGAGACACACACACACACACACACACACACACAGTTGGAGAGGGTACAAAAGAGAGCGTGCAGGATCATCCTGGGCGTGGAGTACAGCAGCTACGACCACGCTCTTACCACCCTTACTCTATCTAGGGTGTCCCAGCGGCACGGTGAGGCACTAAGGAAATTTGGGGAAAGCCTGCTTTCCCATCCTAGACACCGTCACCTCCTCCCTCCTGATGCTCCACCAACTCGCCACGCCACTAGACACAGAAATAGACTCATACCAATCAAAGCGCCAAGGACTGACCGCTACAAAAACAGTGCCATCCCATCTATTGTGCACATAATCAACTCATTGTAAACTTCCACCATGTATATATTCCAAGTCTTATATCTTTAATCAACTTTTGCAATGTATTATTGTCAGTGTACCACTGTAATGGAAATAAACCTTTTATTATTATTATTACACACACACACACACACACACACACACACACACACACACACACACACACACACACACACACACACAAAACCTGCAAAGGTGGATAAGAAGTTTCGCCGGTCACAGAGAGGACAACACAAATTTGGCATTCAAGGAAAACTCGGAACCACAGAAAACAACAAACTTGTTTGGTGAGCAATCTTCCCGGCTGGAACCCTCAGTGTTGATATACAAGAGGACCGAGAGGAAATATGTACTGAGGAAAATGGCAGAATAGAAAGATAAAAAGTTTTACATGTAGTGTCAATCTCCAATTAGTAACGCCTCAAAGGCAAACCCAAATACAAAGAAAAAGTGGAAGGCCTTACGTACAATCTGAAGCTGAAAAAAAAGAAGAAAAATATATTTTGAATTCTGAAGAACTGGGGAATTTTTCTGGAAAAAGAGAAGAAGTAGGAAAGGAGATCGTGCCTTAGCAAACACCCTGTCAAGAGTGAGGCGGCCGAACGGCATAGAGTGGAAATGGAAGAAGATAATAATTCTGAGAAAGAGAAAGCAAGGAAAAATACTCGGAAAAAGGACGATAGGAATAAAAAATGGCGTTGCTTTAATACCACTATAAAAAAATGAGATTTTGGATTTTTTTTTAAGTGAAACAGAGTGGATACACACACGCGCACGCCGCACACACACACAAGCATACACACACACACACACACACTAACACACACACATACACACACAACTAATACACACACACACACACACACACACACACACACACACACACACACACACACACACACACACACACACACACACACACACACACACACACACACACACACACACACACACACACACACATACATACATACATACATACATGCATGCATACATACATACATACATACATACATACATACATACATACATACATACATACATACATACATACATACATACATACATGCATACATGCATGCATACACACACACGTATGTACTTACAACCGAACATATTCAAATCTGCAGAGTTTAATTACATGCCGTACTTACGGAGTTAAGAAAACAGACAAACAAAACGATGAGCGAAGCGTTTCGGGAAATGAACGAAAACTTCTGATTTTTTCTTCTTATTCCAAAGGATAACAAGATGACACTTCAAACTCGAACAACGTTTTTGTAACCTTTTCGGTACAATAACAACACGACGTCGACTGAATGGAGTTGTCTGGCGTGAAGCAAAAGGAAACTAGAGAAGTTTTTCGGGAGTAGTTGGGAAAGATGTCTGTCCTTGTCCATATATCTAGGAACTGTGGTTTTCTCAAACCGAATGATTTCTTTACGAAATTTGACGAAACAAAACTCGTACTTGGTGTCATCACTTCAAACATAAGGACATAAGATTGGAGGAGAATGCAAGAGACCATAAGGCCTACACTAGACAGTTCCAAGTCCATTAGTTTCAGCGGCCATTACACGGTTACTAAGTCTATTCCATTCGTTAACCATTCTATTGGTAAACCAGTTCATGTCTATTTCCATCTTAAACTTAAACTTGTCTAATTTAAATCCACCCACCGAGTCCTGCTCTGTTGTCTTAGTATGGTGACTTTGCTTTTATCATCCTTGTTAAAGTCCTTGACTCATTTGTATACCTCTATTAGATCACACCGTACTCCTGGTCCTTCCAGAGGGAGCAAGTTAATTGAGGTGTTCAAGATGGTCCTCGTTAGGTAACTTTCTAAGCCCTTGTATCACTTTTGACGTTCTCCTTTGTACCGAAGGAGGTATTTGAGTCTTTTCATCTGTAGGATACGTAAGGAGTTTCTTGTTCAGCCTTTGTATGTTATAATAATCCATTTAACTACTTCAAAGAATATCTTGTAATACTTTAAGTACTTTGGTATGTTTAGACAAACATCGTGAGTTTTAAAGATAGTTTCAGGGAAAGTTTACACTCGCATTTTTACGTAAATTTTATGAATAGAAGTTCTACAGTGTGTACCCCCAAACCTCTGCGACCATAGGACTCACACTTAAGTACAACAGTTAGGAGGGAAAGTTCCACCCGGTACGGAAGGAATTAACCCAAAGAAGTCAGTGGGAAATTGTCCGACAAAGACAAATCGGAGACGAAAAGACCTTAGCGGACACTTGCCCTCCTCTTTAATGAAAGAGATGTGATTATCTTTGTGATATAAAACAGAAAAAAAAGACTGGAAATGAGAGGTTAGTGGGAAATTGTCCTACAGACAAGTCGAGGACAAGATGTCCCCCAGTAAACATTGCACCTCCTCTTTAATGAAGTAGATGTTATTATTTGTGATGTATTGTACATATATATATATATATATATATATATATATATATATATATATATATATATATATATAATGGAAATGAGAGGTTAGTGGGAACTTGTCAGACAAAGACAAATCGGAGACAAATAGACCCTAGCGGACACTTGCCCTCCTCTTTGATGAAAGAGATGTGATTATCTTTGTGATATAAAACAGAAAAAAAGACTGAAAATGAGAGGTTAGTGGGAAATTGTCCTACAGACAAGTCGAGGACAAAATGTCACCCAGTGGACATTTGCCTCCTCTTTAATGAAACATATGTCATTATCTTTGTAATATAAAACAGAAAAGAACAAATGAAAATAAGAGATTAATGGGGAATTGTCCAAGAAAGACAAATAGATGACAAAAAGTCCCCCAGGGGACATTATGCCTCATCCTTAGTGAAATAAATGTGATTATCTTTATGATTTAAAACAGGAAGGAACGGATGGACATAATAGCTTGTATCCATATCAAGAAACCTATTCTCATCTTGGAATAACTTAAAAATGATTGGTGAAGTTGAAAACCTCTTCTTATGAAAAAGAAAAAAGAAAAACAGGTCGTTAATTCTGAGAGCTTTACTTAGATCTGAAGAAAGATAAAACGTCCGTGATGTATGAGTTGGCTCTGCAGTAGAGGAGTGGTTCTGCGGGCCTCGAGAAGAGGTCTTCGGGTACTTGGACGCTCAGTTCGTCCTCCAAAAGGGTTAACAGATCGAGAACCACCGGAAGAAGGTCGTGAATACCGGATGGTTCCAGTCAGAGTTGAGAGAACCTCCCCGATATTAATATATATATATATTAATATCAATTTGGTATATTTCTTTTTCTTAAGTGGTTACTATCATATATATATATATATATATATATATATATATATATGTATATGTATATAAGATGCATGGTCTTACAGGTTGGGAAACAAAAAAACACACATACACAAAACACACACACACACACACACACACACACACACACACACACACACACACACACACACACACACACACACACACACACACACACACATGACTCGGTGGCGCGGTTGGTAGAGGCTCAGACTCTCAGCACGGTGGTACCGGGGGACTGGGTTCAAATCCTACCCAGGGCTGAAATTATTTCAGTATCGCTGCGCTTCGAGTCGTTACTCCAACTCTCGTGGGAGGGGAGTTGGGGGTCTGTGTGCGTGTAAGGTCATAGCATTACCCATAGATCGGTCATACGAGCTCTGAGATATCTTACGGGAGGGAAATAGCTGTCGATCACGAGTCCAAGACATGATCCAAATACCAAGGTGAATACACACACACACACACACACACACACACACACACACACACACACACACACACACACACACACACACACACACAGTAAATAGATAAAGAAAAAAGGACATCACCTCTTTGCTCCCTGAGGTCGTGTTGGGAGGTGCTTGCCTAGTTTGTCAATAAATATCCTACGACAGTTTTCTTACGAGTCACTGACTTTCTCATCTGCATCGCGGAAGAATAGATGGGGTGGGATGAAGCAGCACAAAGCCCCCCCCCCTTTTCAACCCAACTGCAACTTTGCGTCTCCAGCATGCCAATTGGAAGACGAGGAGGCTGTGGGAGATCAAGCGGGGAGTGCCAAGTCTTTGGCATTCCGTGGCACTCACTGCCACGAGAGGATACCTCAAATCGACAAAGAGAATCTGAGTCAACTGCACCGAAAGATCAGAGACAGACATCCTCCTTCTTTCGGTACAGTGGTAGGAACAACTCCTGGATCATCACTCCTGTGCCACTTGGCTTAGAAAATCATATATACATAATATTCTTCTGCCGTTTGGCACAGTAATAAGCAAAACTCTTGAAGCATCAATCGTATGACACTTCGCCTGGAAAATAAGATATAACGTTCTGTTTTGGTTCGGTGCAGTGATAGGCAAAACATTTGAAGTATCCTACAAATCTTATCAAGAAAAAATATAGCTTTTATTACCAGTTATTAGATCATATTCTCGTACAACATTCACCATATAGGAGAACTTCTTTACATGCACTGACGGAATATATATATATATATATATATATATATATATATATATATATATATATATATATATATGTATATATATATATATATATATATATATATATATATATATCGAATGCTTACTAACAAAACATTATATCTGAATGGTGAAGACGATGACGTGGTTGAAGACTTTTGACTAAGACTGTACCACGTATGTCTCTATACCTCTTAGGCGTCTGTATTCCCGCTTGTGACATTTCTTGTGTGAAATTAACTCAGAAATTGAGTTTGAATCTCTCACTGTAGCTCACTAATGTCGTTCGTGCAAGACAATAAGGTTAATTATATTTCTTTTGTTGACGGACGTCATTTGCATAATTCTAACCAAACCTGACCTAGCCTAACCTTAGCTTATCTCTCCTAATTTTGTTTAATCGTAAATAACTTAACCTAATCTAACCTAACCTCGACTAGCCTAACCAAACCTGGCTTTGCCTTACGTAACCCAAACTAATTTAACCTAACTTAGCCTAACCTAACCTAACCTAGCCTAATCTAACCTAACTTGACCCTGACCAGCTTAGCTTATTCAACTTAGGAGGGTAAAAAAAATAATAATAAAAAATAAATAGATAAATAAATAAATAAAATAAACTACATAAACTCCCCCCCGGTACACTGATACTTCATGAATTCTATTCTGGTTAACGCAAAATGATTGATTATTTCGTTCTTCTCCATCGCTATGTCACATTCTCAGACGATTCTATTCATCTGAAGGGGTTGTCAAAGGGACGAAAAAAATAGTAACATCATCTATTGCTTCCATGACATCATAGATGGCTTGTTAAATTACAAATTCTTTCTGTGACGTCAGAAGGCATGCGTGACGTCATCGATTTTTTCTATAACATCTACCCGTACTTTCCTTAGGTATAATAAACTAAGTTAGTGACATTCCAGTGTCTAATATTCGAAAGCGTTCGCCAGAGCTGGCGAAAGGTTCTAAAAGTACGGACTTAAATTAGATTAGCCTAATCCAACCTAACCTCATTGCCGCGACAGGTGTTCGAAGTAGTATCATTTTCATTGGGTTTTCGTGGGTGGCGTGGATGAGATGTAGACTCCCGTGGCACCTCGGCGTAGGACGAACCCTGAGGCGTTCTGTCAAGACGTGTTCCCTCGTGATGATAATGCGCTGCGACAAGATGCAGAACCAGCTGTATAACGCTCGTGGGGGACCCCCCGTCCCCCCTTCCCCCTTCCCCCCCTTCCCCCCTTCCCTCCACCTTGTTGTGATGTCACATAATTAAGTGGAAGCGCTGCATTAAACATGTCCCCGTCGCAGATAAAAATATATATCTTTTGTGTTGTTCTGTGTTGTACACATCTGGAAATGCGACTCGTGGTGTAAAGGCTTAGGAATACAGTGTTGAGAATAAAATTGACATTTTGAGTGCGTGTGTGTGTGTGATGTGCATGTGTGTGTGTATGTGTGTGCACGCGTGCCCGCGTACTGAAAACTGGCTTACTGTAACTTCATATCGCCCATGGAGACAAATAGGAGCAATATAGAATTGCGACGACAGAAAGTTATATAAAACAAAAATGGATTCGTTTTTTTGAAAGAAAACAAAACTTCAGACTTTATTTTCCCAGTGTATCTAACTCAGTTTAGGTCTATGGTATCCCTGAGGTGATTGAAATAGCCTGGAGACAGTCATTATTGAGGGAAAGGTACTATGTCGTATGTAAGTGCTCTCGAAACTGGCTTACACCCTGTTGGCTGACGTAAGAACACATGATTGAAGGAGACTGCAAGAGACCATAAGGCCTACACTAGGCAATTCCATGTCAATAACCACCTGTCATATCTATGCATAAAGTTGTCTAACCTTCTCTTAAAACAATAGTTTCAGTGCTCACTGCCTCGTTACAAAATATATTCCATTCGGTAACCACTGTATTCGTAAAGAATTTCTTGTTTATTTCCTTTTTAAACCTAAATTTGTCCAACTTAAACCCATCATTACAAATCCTGCCCTCGGTATGAATGAAATTGTTTGACGGTAACCAAAATGAAATGAAAAATACTAACCGATATGTAAGGAATTAATATAAACTATTGTTCTTATCAGAAGAACAAAAGGTGAAACGTGTCGAGGAATAAAAGAAAAACAAATGAAGGTCGCGTTGTTACACCGTATTCGATCATGTTTGCTCCAAGTTCTCTGTAAATCATAAAAGAAAACGGTGTTAATGCATCATTAAAACGACTAGTCTTTTATAAACCCGATCTGATTAAACACAATTGCCCATTGTGTCTCTCTGAGGAACGGATTCATGAAAACAAACGCCCTGGGAATTGTTTGTTTGTTTTGTTCCATTTCTGTTCGATTACAAGTGTTTGCCTGCAAATGTAAAACAGACGAAACGAACGGCAATTGGCAACATCGAAATCAAATGGAAATAAAGGTGAGTTGTATTTTATAGAACCAGAAGGGAAATAGACATCTATAGTGTTTGTGAAATTGATAACCTTCGACACCAGTGTTTTTCAGACTTTCTTACACCTGGCGCACCTATGAAATAACCAAAACTTTGGGGCGCATCATTGATTCTACCCCACCCTACCCCCCAAAAAAAGAACTAGTTCATTACAAACTCCCACAAATCATGTAAATCGAATTAAAAGTGATTTGTGGTTGAAATATATTATATATATATATATATATATATATATATATATATATATATATATGTATATATGTATATATGTATATATATATGTATATATATATATGTATATATATATATATCTATATATATATATACACAATTTTTTTTCAAGGTGATAAGAAATCATAAGTTATATCCGGATCAAGGATCTCTAACAAACAGTTCGTTTACTATTAAGTCTTTATATGTAATATATTCTTGATATCTATCTCACAAAGTTTACTAAGTCTACTTAAAGGACTAAATGAAATGTTAACAGTGATACTGACAAATATCTATGATAGTTTATATGTCATAAGGATTATTATTAGTGTTTAGAAAAGGGGATATTAATGTTGTAGTTTAGGTTTTATTGAGAAGGTACGTAAAAAGCAAATAATTCTCCTTTTTTTATTAATATCAGTCTTGCATACGTCTTAAAGCACATTAGATCAGCTGATGTCTCATGGACCCCTTCCCATCATGCGGTGACGCAATTTACTATTCTCGCTTCGGTTTCCAGCCGCCAGACGATTCTATTCAGCTGAGGGTGGGCCCCGATCCTCGAGGTAAATCAAAATACCTGACAGAGAACGTTTTACTATATTTTCTATTTTCTGTTTTCTTTTTTTCTATTTTATGTTTTCTATTTTCCTTTTTTATTTCTACTTCTTTATTTTTTATTTATTTCTATATGTTTTTCATTTTTTCTTTATTTTATTATTTCTTATTTTACTTTTTATTGTGTACTTTCATTATTTTCAATTTCCTTTTTATTATTTCTTATTTTACTTTTTATTGTGTACTTTCATTATTTTCAATTTTCTTTTTTTTCTTATTTATTTTTTTTCTTAATTTTCGAATTTATTCATTTTATATTTCTATTTTTTTTTCAATCTAAAGTAATTTTGGAGTTTTTGTATATTTATATATATAATTTTTTCATTTCTTATATTTTTCATTGCTTTTCGTTTTTTTTGTTTGTCATTCATATTTTCTAAATATGTTTTATATCTTATATTCATTTGCTTTATTTTCTATTTTTCTTATAGATTTTTTTCTGATTTTTTGTTTTTTTATTTTCACTTTATATATATTTTATCCTTTTTTTGTATTTTTCTTTTTCCTTTTTGTTTTTGTCATGTTCATTTTATATATTTCAATTTTTTATATTTTTGTCTATTTTTGATTTGTTATGTATAATTTTGTATTTTTTTTGTTTCTTATATTTTTGTAATCCTATTTTTTTTTGCATTTTTTTGTTATTCTATACTCTTATCATTTTTTATTTCATATTTCTTTGTTTTTTATATTTTTCTTTAATATGTTTTTCTTTTTAGTTTTTTTATTCTTTCATATTTTTGTGTTTTTATCATGTTTTTATATGTCTTTGTTTTTGTAATTTTGATATATATTTTGTCTCTTTTGTATACATATTTTTTCTTCTGATTTTATATAATTTTTTGTTATGTATTTTTTTCTTGTGTTTATATATATTTTGTGATTTTATATATATTTTGTATATATATTAATTCTGATTTTTTGTTTTGTTTTATATATATTTTTATTTTGTATTTTTTGTCTATTTCTTGTATACATTTTTTCAGTTTTTTTTAATTTTGTATTTTTTTTCTGATAATATATTTTTTTCGTCTCATATTTTGTTGTTTTTTGTATATACTCGTATATACTTTGTTTGATTTCCTTTTTTGTTTTTCATTTTTTCATTTTTTTTCTATTTCATCATGTTTTTATGTTTTTTGTTTTTTGTAATGTTTACATATATGTCTTTTTTGTATATATATTTTCTGTTTTTTCTTCTGATTTTATATATTTTAATCTTGTTATTTTCTATATTTTTCTCGCGTATATATATATTTTTGGTAGTTTTGTATATATATTTTTTATATTTTTGATTTTTGTTTTTCTTCCTGATTTTATATATATATATTTCTTTTTGTATATATTTTTTCGTTTTTTATTTTTTCTGATTTTGTATTTTTCTTTTTGTTTCATTTTTTGTATGTGTTTATATACTTTTTCGTTTCATTGTTGTATATATTTTTTTTGTTTGTTTTTAATTTTGCATTTTCCTTTCATTTTTTGTTTTAATATATTTTTCATTTTTGTTTTTTTTCTGATTTTATATTTTTTCGTTTCTTTTTTATTTATATATATTTCTACATTATTTATTTTTCTCTATTTTCTTTTAAAGACCATTTTTGCGCGACGAGTGGGGTGAGCGTTAGACAGCGAGAATCGAATAGTTCGTCGGCTGCTACGGAACTTAAAGAAAAATGAAAAAAAAAAAAAAAACGGGTGAAGACGGGTGTACAGTTGACCGCGCCAGCCTCCGAGGAGGAACTACAGCAGCCAAAGGCCCGCCGCTGACGACGACGACACCGTTGTAGGTGCTCGCGAAGTCCGTTGTTTTGCTGTTTTGTTGCTGTTATATATATTTCCTTGTTTGTTTGTGGAAGTATTTATTTGTTTATTTTAGTTTTTTATGTATTCATTTATTTATTTATTTGGATTTCTCTTTCATAGGTTCAGTTAAAATAATCAGCCACGTACTTTCCAGCTCGAAGCAAAACAGAACTATTATTAAAAAAAAAAAAAAAGTGCTGTAGAAAATCGTTTGACGATCATCGTTGAGCCATGAACGATCATCGTTGAACGTTAATCGGACCGAGCAAAACGCTCCTTGGCCATTTGAATCAGGCGGTTCTCGAAGTGGGGCTCGCGGGACTGTTTACTCGGGTATTTAGACGACTAGTAGCGAAAGTAACTACAGTTTCACTACTGCATACGTAGTATCACTACATTATCTTTTATGCTAATTGTTAAATGACGAATAAAGTCATTGCAATTTGAACCAATTGGTATCCATTGCGGTGCCATTATATATTCAGTTTGTCTGAATTTATTCCCTTTTTCTATGTCAGGTTAATGGAGGTACGGGTCGATGGTCTGATGACTCTCGGGGTACGTAGAAAACGGGAAAAAGGTTGAGTACGTAGAAAACGGGAAAAAGGTTGAAAACCTATGAATTAGAACAGTGGTTCCCAAACTGGGGGTGTTTTGGCAGTAATCTCACCTCCCTGCCAACTGGTTTCTGGTGAGATATTTCTCTGGTGTCACCTTATTTATTATATTCGTTGAAGCCCTATATAGCTATACTCCACACACACATACCCTCTCGTAGGCGCTTCCTACTCAGGGGAAAGTGGCTAACGTACACACACACACACACACACACACACACACAACACACACACACACACACACACACACACACACACACACACACACACACACACACACACACACACACACACACACACACACAAACACACACACACACAAACACACACACACACACACACACACACACACACACACACACACACACACACACACACACACACACACACACACACACACACACACACACACACGCCACATCAGTCAGAGAATGATATTAATCTTAAATCACATTCCTTGTATCGGGACTTGTAATACGTCAGTATACTGTAAAACATACGATCATACTACGACAGACAAAGACAGCTGCACAGTACACAAATCATTTATATCAGTGGTCAAGCTGAAGATTTTTGAGGCACCAAAGTAGTGGAAATTAGTGGGAATCTCTAATCAACCTCGTGACGCCATTGATCTAATTTGTCGTTAATTAGTTTTGTTTACTCTGGTCATTTGAATTTGGTGAAGGAATTTGTTCAATGGCGTTGCTGGACAGTTGGTGTGTAGAACTGTGATACAGTTAGTTTGAAGGTTTTCGTTTAATTATTTACTCATTTCTCTATTTATCTATGTGTCTATTTATGTATCTAATAATTTTGTTCTATTTTTCATTGATTTGTATGCAATTGTTTTATTCATTCATTACCCTATTTTCATTGTATTTATTTCTGTTTATTTATTCCAGTTGTTTTATTTTCATCTATCAATCATATTTATTAATTCATTTATATTTATTTGTTTTGTTATTATTATTTTTCTTGTATCTTGTTCCCGGTTGACATCTGGCATAGTACGACGACATTTAGTAGTTGAATCGAAAGCAAATGACACAAACATACGACACAAATGACACAAACAAATGACACAAACATACGACAGTATGACACAAACATACGACAGTAAACAAAAAAAGACGTTATTGGTTCTGTCTTTCCCTTCAGTATATTGGAAAACCACGAGTCAATTGTTACCCGACTCCAACTGTTGACGTTGAGCGACGGTCGTGGCACTATATTGAAGAACAAAAATGTTCACAGTGAACATTGTTATGTTGTGATTTGATTGTAGTCTGCGTGGAGTATTATTTGTGCTTTTCTTGTGATTTAGGTGATGTTTCCGTGGCCATATTGGAGTTGGAGCCAGTGAATGATGTGGTGGCACCTGGGTAGAGTTAGTGTATGCAGTTATTTCTTTATTCAAATCTTTATTCGTTTATTTATTTATTTATTTATCTATTATGTGTTCATTTATTTATCTGTATATCTATTTTTCATTCATTTATATTCATCTATTCACTTATCAATTTGTGTTTGTTTAGGGTATCTGTGTATCTGCTTATCTATTTATTTATAACTTATCACCTGCTTATTCATTTTGTATTTATTTTTATCTATTTATTTAAGTAATTATTTGTCTATTTATTTATCTATCTATCTATTGATATGTTATTATTTTTTACTCATTCTGTAGGATTTAGCCTTTCCACACATTATGGAAGACTGCATTCTACACAATCACGCACGCAAACAGCGTCACTATATACACTATGTGAGGGATTTGTGGGAAAGCCCAGTTGCAGCAGCAGTAGCATTCCTCATGGAGACAGGGCTGCTCGGCCAGACAGTCTAGAGAACGACGACAACAACAACAACGACAACAACAACAACAACAACAACAACAACAACAACAACAACAACAACAACAACAACAACAACAACAACAACAACAACGGCGACGACAGCAGCAACGACAACAACAGCAATAATAACAACAACAATAACAAAAACAACAACAACAACGGCGACGACAGCAGCAACGACAACAACAGCAATAATAACAACGACAACAGCAAAAACAACAACAACAACAACGACAACAACAATAACAACAACGACAACAACAATAACAGCAACAACAATGACAATGACAACAACAACAGCAGCAATAACAACAACAACAAAACAACAACCACAATAATAACAACAACAACAACAACAACAACACGAGCAACAACAACAGCAATAACAACAACAACAACAACCTCTCCACCATCGAAGGAGTATGTAAGAAATGGGCTGACGGCAGATGTAATAAAATAGAAACGGACCGTCTGGTATGGAATGGATTAATGTTTTTCTTGTTAATATTATTTTATTTCGTTTTGTTTATTTGATCTAATTTTGTTTTATTTTTTCTTCTTATTACTCTATTTCATAACTTTATCTTATTGTTTTGTTTTCATTTCCATATACATATTTAGTTTTTATATTGTTTATTTCTTCGTTTTGTTTTTATCTTATTTTATTGGATTCTATTTATTTCCTTTCTTTTTATTCTTCGTTAAATTATTAATCTATTTGTCTATTTTTGGGATTGACTTTGGGGTAATATTCGTTTTGCACCTTCTTAACACATCTGATCCTACATTTCGTCCCCTTTTTTATTATTGCTTATTGGGTGCGCAAGGTGTTCTCAAAGGAATAGACATCTGAGAAACTCCTTTATGACCAAAGTCAAGGACATTAAAGGCGCCCTTCTTAGGTGCCAGTTCCTTTTAAACGTCAAAGCTCCTCCGTATTTATTTATTTATTTATTTATTTATTTATTTATTTATTTATTTATTTATTTATTTATTTATTTATTTTTTATTTTTTTTTTTTTTGTCTTCCTTTCTGGCAGTACGACAGTTTTCGAAGTTTTCGAAAACTGTATACTATGACTGTCCTTCAGAAACTGGCAAAACTGTACTTACGTCATAATGTAGTTTGTTGCAAAGCCATTTTGTACAATTTGAGAGTAATGTTCATTGTGATAAATGCCAATAGAAGAAGAAAAAATGGCTTATATTTTGTGAAGAAAACAGACACATACGACACATTCTGGTAATCATTAAAAGTTATCATTCACAAACCGTACAGCTTTTTGTGCCAAGAAGATCGAAAAACAAACAAAACCAAAAGGAATGTATACGATGCGTTTTGAAAAAAATATGAAAAAATAAATTTAATTATGTCGTTTATTGCACAAAAATATATATATTCTGTCCTGTAAATATATTGTGAAGCATAAGAATAAACTGTTTACTGTCATGAGATAAATATCTTTGTATTTCGTTGGAGGAAGTTAATTGTTTGTTCTCCTTGTGTAAAAATGATTTAGTAATTTAGAATGGATTTAGCTTTATTTGAAAATTTGCTCACTTCAGAATTGCTCACATAGACGCATCTTTATGCGCACACGCACGCACAAACATACACAAAACACACACACACACACACACACACACACACACACACACACACACACACATAAACACATACACTGACATTCGCACGCACACACACACATACACACGCACACACACACACACACACACACACACACACACACACACACACACACACACACACACACACATATATATATGTGTGTATATATATATATACATATATATATATATGTATATATATAAATATAAGTATATATATATGTATATATATATAAATATATATATATATATATATATATATATATATATATATATATATATATATATATATACATACATATACCAATGGCTTTTTCCCCATACACGTGGGGTAGCCAAGAAGAAAAAGGCATAGAAACCACTCCCACCCATTCCATTTCCTATATATTCCACTCCCCTCCACCCTCCTCCCTCCCTCTTAACCTTGGCACCTCCTGGATGACGGGTCATCCCTGAATCTTGTCTACTGCCCTGGGTCAGAAGCAGTGTCGCAAGACACAGCACATCCACAGCAAGGCCGCTTCATAAATTCGGCGACCCCTCTCTCTCCGTCCCCTCATGCAGAAAAGGAGAAGACGGGGAGAAATATAGAAAATAACTTTGTCGTTTTATGCTAGTTTAGGGATTCTTAGACTATTTCGTTGAGCATCCCATTCGTATGGAATTCTATTCCTCAACGCCTAGACCGGATTTCAACGCTCCACGAGCTCCTGCTAGTCTTCGAGAAAATAAGCGCCGAAATGAAAAAAATAGAGTCCTGAGGCAATGGAGATGTGGTGCCTTCGGAGAATGATGAGGATATCTTAGACTGAAAGGATAACAAATGGAGAAATTTTAGGAAGATTCCGGACAAAAAGATCACTTATAGGAACCGTCAGAAGTAGAATACTTTCTTTCCTTGACCATATATTCCACGTAGGATAACTGGAAGAAAGTCAGGCTATTAGGAATGATTGGAGGAAAAGAGGGCTTGTGATAGCTCAAGATCGGAAAAAATGGTGTTCCATGGTCGTTGATGTCAAAGATATGATGGCACCTCGGTAAGGTTAAGTACGGTCACACTCAAGGAAGTCAGTTTTTTGTGAAAGGAAAAGAAGTGAAGAGATTACACTTCGACTGTTGCTGTTTTCGTCGTCGTCGTCGTTGTCGTCGTCGTCGTCGTCGTTGTCGTTGTCGTCGTCGTCGTCGTCGTCGTCGTTTTGTGAACGAATCCTCGACCATCAGACCCAGCCTCGTCGTTAAGACTTGCGTAGGATGGCTTATTTTGTTTCGGCTGAATGGCTTGCAATCCGCTTAAAGTTTTCCATTCGTGGAGGATGATTCGCGCGTTCATGATGATGCGGATTCAGTGGGAAGACTATTAGCCACTAGATTTATGCATTTTGATTTGGTAGTAGAGGTGGAGAGTTCTGGAATGAGGAAGCTGTCAAAAGCAAGTGGGTCCATCGTCATTTAATGAGTTGTGAATAATTTCGTGGTGAAGATAAAGAGGACGGGGAGGAGGATGAGGAGGAGGAGGAGGAGGAGGAGGAGGAGGAGGAGGAGGAGGAGGAGGAGGAGAAAGATAAGGAGAAGGACGTGGAGTAAGAGAAGAAGGAGAAGGAGAATGAGGATAAGGATGAGGAGGAGAAGGACGTGGAGGAGGAGAGGGAGAAGGAGGAGGAGGAAGAGAACGAGGATAAGGATGAGGAGGAGAAGGAGAAGGAAAATGAGGAGGAGAAAGAAGAGGTCGGCGACAATGACGACATTTAGCAACGCATAGATGTATGCACATATTATTCAAACTGTAATACAGTATACAGATTAAATCTCTATCTAAATATAGGTTTGTCTTTCAGTGAAATCTAAAGTGAAATATTTTCAAATGTAGCAAAATTAAGCCTCTAGGTAGGGATAGAATTAGAATGGCTACGTGAGACGGTGATTGGTAAAAAGAAACATATTCATGAACGAGAAATTAAGATAAAAAAAAAACCGTGTACAGAAATAAACCAAATTGCTTTCGGTCATACTAGACGTGTTCCCGCATGTAATTGGAACACCAAATAGACCTTTTCCACGTGTTCCTAAAAAGAAGAAGGAAAAAAAAATGTTTTAGAGCGATTCCAGGGTGCAAAACTCGAGGCCTCCTTCACCAATAAGAAAGAAAGAAAGAAAAAATATATTCGTGTTTTGGAAA
>NC_134778.1:65334442-65349442 GCF_046742065.1 Oratosquilla oratoria | reverse complement strand
TTCTTTTTTTTTTCTTTTTGAAAGGATAAGCAGTTTGAATTAGGACTTTTTAAAACTTCAAAATATGGATAGCTTCGTGAATCCCCTTATTTGTGTTTATGGTCAACCGCAAGCATATCAGTTGGATATTGAACTAAAAACAAGATTTTTCATTATCTATTGATATTGTGGAATAATGTTTATCTAATGAATAATGACGTGTGTGTATATGATGTTGTGTGATTGTAGTTTGAATTATTTTAGATATGATGTTCAGAGAATAAGGATAAATGATCTTTCTTCATGGTATTTTGATAACAAAAAGTCCACATCTTAAACCATCTTTGTAAGATTTGCTTGGTTTGATGTTGTTGGCTTGACAAGCGGAATTAATCCATTACTTTTTACATCAGGAACTGCCATATTCCAAACCTTCTCTATTTAATTCTTAATGATCTGGCTTTCCGGAAGCTAATTGAGTAAGAAATAGGATTGGAAATGGTTTCGTTTTAATGTGAAACTTGAATGTCCAATGCGCTCTGTCTCAATGTCTTCACATCTCAGCGACATGACGTCACGATCAACGATCTCCGACACATTTCTCCATAACGAACTTTGGAACATTCACAGCATCAAAGTACAGTTATGAAAACATTAAAGATGTTATAGACGATAGTCCTAAGACTAATAGGAGAAAAATATTAGTTTAAGGATGGTAATTATTTGTTGGTCCAGGAGAAAAGATAATTTTTCCCTATTCTTATTTATGTATTGTACATCTGTTTCTGTCAATATATAAAATATTGTGTTAGAAAATACGTGTATTCATGTCACTAGTCTTCAGTCATTATATGTCATAGTCATTCACCCACATATTGTGGGTAATAGAAATATAATTTCAGAGTTATCTTATATTACATGTCAATCTTTTAATTTGAAATTGGATAGGTATCTAAGCAAAATGCAGTGTCATCGTTATTTTGCTTTTTCTTGTTTGATTTTAGTATCTAGATGATTCTCAATTTGTACTCAATTTTATTGATCAAATTATTATTGATTGATTTTTTTTTTTGCGTAGTTATTGATCCGTTTATTTTTTAATGTATTCTTACAGCCAACCTCATGATGATTATATAACGCAACGGAATGCAAACCATTACCAAAGAACTTCTCCATAAATCGGAGGTTATATTCTCTTACGTTCACTCCTTCTCCAAGCGCCTTCACATACCAAGGTTTTCAATATGAAAAGTAATATTCTCCGTTTTTCGCGTCTCCTTGTCTTACGCGACGCGAAATTTTTGAGTTGTTTGACTCGGAGCCAGAGAAAGCGTCCATCATCTCTTTGATCGAGGAAGAATCCTTTTCCTTTTCCTCGTCTTCTTCAGGTACGCTTTTGCGATTATCGTTCGACGATGATCGTTCACGGCTCAACGATGATCGCCAAACGATTTTCTAGAACACTGATTCTTTGTTTTTAGCGACTCATAAGGGAATTCGCTGGAAGGAAAACGACGCCATCATTCAAAAACAAAGAATTATTGCTTTAGACAATCGTTTCACGAGAATCGTTGAGGTACGAACGATCATCGTTTCACGATAGTTGCACCAAAAAAAACTGCCTTTATTTACTTTTTTTTAACGGGGAAAGGTGGGTCGATGGGGAGTTTGTAGATGACTTGAAATAGTCTGGTAGTTGCTGGAGCGGGGAAGGTTTAAAGACTTTTGACATATTTTTTCTCTCTGGTTGAGATGATTGAAATAGCCCAGTGACAATTGGACAAAAGGGAGTTTGATTCTTTCCGTTCCGTAGTGAAATGGTTTTAAAGACTTTTTTATTTTCATTCTTTTACTCAGGTTGAGATGAAGAGAACGGTGATGGATGGGTAGAATGATAGAATGGAGGAAAATGATACCGGAAAAGAATTTTGGTCTACGTTTCATATCTTCTCGCTCTTTGTATTTCTTCATCGTGTCTTCACACACTTTCCTCTGTATACCTTTCTCCTTTCTTCCATTTTCTACCTCAGTTGTTATGTTATATTTCCAAGTTTTTTCTTCCTCTTCCCCTCTTTCATCCCTTTACTTGCATCTATACTTTTTTTTTATCCTTTGCTCCTCTTTGATGCACAACACTTACTCTGATTTTTCCTTTTTTCCATTTTTTTTTTTCAATTCTGACGATCACGTTGGAGCCTTTCCCTCGCGTTAACCTCTCTGGTTTCCATTTTTTTTTTCTTTTTTTTTTTGGCCACATTTTTCAACTTCACATTTGGTTTTATCGATCTTTATTTCTCTCTTTCCCCCCCTCTCTCTCTCTCTTTCTCTCTCTCTCTCTCTGCCTGTCCCTCTCTCGTTCTCTCTCTCTGCCTGTCCCTCTCTCGTTCTCTCTCTATCTCTGTCAGTCTCTCTCTCTCTCTCTCTCTCTCTCTCTCTCTCTCTCTCTCTCTCTCTCTCTCTCTCTCTCTCTCTCTCTCTCTCTCTCTCTCTCTCTCTCTCTCTCTCTCTCTCTTTCTACCTCCATCTACTCTTTCATCTTTCAAACGTAATTTTGTTTTGTTTATCCGTTACTCCTGATTTTATTATTATCGTTATTGATATAATAAAGAATGGTAATGGTGGCTAAGAAATAACACTGTTTTGAGAAAGAAAATATGAAAAGAAAAGACGACTTGGAAACCAAGAGATGCACAAATGGAGTTTCTTGAAAGTCTTTTTCAAAGAAGCCAATAGGCTCGGACGCGTGTGCAGGAAAGTTGTAGCGAGTCTAAGAAGTTCTCCGAAAGTATGTATATAAATTAGGAACAAATACATTTAGTATATTTCTTGGTCCTTTTTGATCTTTAATTTTGTGAGATATGATATTTTTAGATAACTTTTTATCAGTGTGAAACGTATCTTTATATGTATGAACTGTAATATTTTTAGAGAATTTTTTGTTTTTTATCTGTATGCTTTTTTCAATGGAGTTTGTTTTGCGTCTTTATTAAATGCACTTTTGACGTAGTTTCTTTATTTTATGTATTTCAATTCATCCATTTTTACCTTTGTGAAATCTATTTTCATCTTTGTGAAATGTAATTTTTTTTTTTTATCTTTGTATAGAGCGTTTTCGAATACTTTTTAATCTTTATAATTTTTGTTTTAGTGTAGTTTGTTTTGTGCCAATGAAAAGTATTTCTGACGGTCGTTGTTTAACTTTCCTTTGAATCAGCTCATTTTGTGTCTGCAAGAAATGCAGTAGCATATTCAAAGGATTTTTTTTTATTTTCATAAAATGTCTTTTTATACATTTTTCCATGAAATATAGTTTTATACATTTTTCTTTTGTCTGGATAAAATGCGTATGGCAGTTTTTTGTTTTGTTTTCTCAAAGTGCATACCGGTACAATTCGTACAGAAGTAAAGAATAATAAAAAAAAAAAATCCTGAATCATTTTGCAATAGTTATTAGGATCGAAGGGTAGGAATATGTTTTATAAACTGAACATATTTTTGCTTTTTTCTTAACATCTACAAAAATCTAATGGCTCAAACTCTGTGCATTTCTTAAACTAGTACAGGTTTATCATTTTTTTTAATTAATTAGATAATAAATTAATCAATAATTGATTAATTGAACAATTAATTCATTAGATAAACGGTAAACTAATTGTGTAATTAAAGGACTAAATAATTGAAATAAAAAGAATTAAAAAATTCGTACAACCTAATCAAATGAGTAAAATAAATAAAACATTAATTAGTATTTAAGTCTTAGATAACATTTGACTGAGTTACATTCTCTGAATAATTTTTATTTCATGATTTTCTGTTTTATAGTGTGAGGGAGACATTTTATAGTATAATTTTTGGTATAAGTTGTATCTGCAGGAGGCGTCATTTAAATTGTATAAAAATATTCTTGTTTAGTCTTCTTAGATTTTTCTTAATCATGATCACGTTATTTATGCCTTTCCCTTTGTGGCTACCTCCCTTGGAAGGGGGAAAAAGCCTTGGTATATGTATGTATGTATGATCACGTTAGGTTTTCGTGAGCTGAATAAAATCAATTGGCGAACGAATGGCTGCCATCTAATTTTGAATCTGTTAATCTTTAATGGTTCAATAAAACTCTTATACTAAAGTTAAACGTCAGCAGTGGATTTCTGGGATTTAAAAACAGCAACTATAAGAACAGGTCTTAGAACCCAGCAATTATAAGAACAGATCTTAGAACCTATCAATTACAAGAACAGGTCTTAGAACCCATCAATTATAAGAACATATCTTAAATCCAGCAATAATAATAACAGATCTTAGAACCCAGCAAATATAAGAACATGTCTTATATCCCAGGAATTATAATAACAAATCTTAGAACCCAGCAATTATAAGAACATATCTTAGAGCCGAGCAATTCTAAGAACAGGTTTTATATTCCAGCAATCATAAGAATAGATCTTAGAACCCAGCAATCATAAGAACATGTCTTAGAGCCCAGCAATTATAAGAACATGTCTTATATCCCAGCAATTATGATAACAGATCTTAGAACCCAGCAATTATAAGAACATATCTTAGAACCGAGCAATTATAAGAACATGTCTTATATCCCAGCAATCATAAGAATAGATCTTAAAACCCAGCAATTATAGGAACATGTCTTAGAACCCAGCAATTATAAGAACATGTCTTAGAACCCAGCAATCATAAGAACATGTCTTAGAACCTAGCAATTTTAAGAACATGTCTTATATCCCAGCAATTGTAATAACAGATCTTAGAACCCAGCAATTATAAGAACATATCTTAGATCCGAGCAATTATAAGAACATGTCTTATATCCCAGCAATCATAAGAATAGATCTTAGAACCCAGCAATTATAGGAACATGTCTTAGAACCCAGCAATTATAAGAACAAGTCTTATATCCCAGCAATCATAAGAACATGTCTTAGAACCCAGCAATTATAAGAACATGTCTTATATCCCAGCAATTATAATAACAAATCTTAGAACCCAGCAATTATAAGAACATATCTTAGATCCGAGCAATTATAAGAACATGTCTTATATCCCAGCAATCATAAGAATAGATCTTAGAACCCAGCAATTATAGGAACATGTCTTAGAACCCAGCAATTATAAGAACATGTCTTAGAACCCAGCAATCATAAGAACATGTCTTAGAACCTAGCAATTTTAAGAACATGTCTTATATCCCAGCAATTGTAATAACAGATCTTAGAACCCAGCAATTATAAGAACATATCTTAGATCCGAGCAATTATAAGAACATGTCTTATATCCCAGCAATCATAAGAATAGATCTTAAAACCCAGCAATTATAGGAACATGTCTTAGAACCCAGCAATTATAAGAACAAGTCTTATATCCCAGCAATCATAAGAACATGTCTTAGAACCCAGCAATTATAAGAACATGTCTTATATCCCAGCAATTATAATAACAAATCTTAGAACCCAGCAATTATAAGAACATATCTTAGATCCGAGCAATTATAAGAACATGTCTTATATCCCAGCAATCATAAGAATAGATCTTAGAACCCAGCAATTACAGGAACATGTCTTAGAACCCAGCAATTATAAGAACATGTCTTATATCCTAGCAATTATAATAACAGATCTTAGAACCCAGCAATTATAAGAACATATCTTAGATCCGAGCAATTATAAGAACATGTCTTATATCCCAGCAATCATAAGAATAGATCTTAGAACCCAGCAATTATAGGAACATGTCTTAGAACCCAGCAATTATAAGAAAAGGTCTTATAACCCAGCAATCATAAGAACATGTCTTAGAACCCAGCAATTATAAGAACATGTCTTTTATCCCAGCAATTATAATAACAGATCTTAGAACCCAGCAATTATAAGAACATATCTTAGAACCGAGCAATTATAAGAACATGTATTATATCCCAGCAATCATAAGAATAGATCTTAGAACCCAGCAATTATAGGAACATGTCTTAGAACCCAGCAATTATAAGAACATGTCTTATATCCCAGCAATCATAAGAACAGATCTTAAAACCCAGCAATTATGAGAACAGGTGTTAGATCCCAGGAATTGTAAGAACATGTCTTAGAACCCAGCAATTATAAGAACAGGTCCTAGAACCCATGAACTATAAAAACAGGTCTTAGAACACAGCAGTTATGAGAACAGGTTTTAGATCCCAGCAATTATAAGAATATGTCTTAGATCCCAGCAATTACAAGAATAGGTCTTAGAACCAAGTCATTATAAGAGCAGGTCCTAGAACCCAGCAATTATAAGAACAGGTCTTGGGATCCAGCAATTATAAGAACATGTCTTAGAACCCAGTGATTATAAGAACAGGTCTTAGAACCCGGCAATCATAAGAACATATCTTAGAACCCAGCAGTAATAAGAACAGGTCTTAGATCCCAGCAATTATAAGAACAGATCTTAGATCCCAGCAATTATAAGATCATATCTTAGAACCCATCAACTATAAGAACAGGTCTTCGAACCCAGCAATTATGAGAATAAGTCTTAGAACCCAGCAATTATGAGAACATTTTAGAACCCAGCAAGTATAGGATCTTAGATCCCAGTATGTATAAGAAAACGTATTAAATCCCAGCAAGTATATGAACAGACCTTAAATCCCAAAATTTGTAAGAACCAATCTTAGATCACAAAAAGTATGAGAACAGATATTTGATCACAGCAAATATAAGAGTAAATCTTAGACTCCAGCAAGTATAAGAACAGACCTTACATCCCAACAAGTATGTGAATAGGTCCTAGAACCCAACAAGTATAAGAACAGATTTTTGATTCCAGTATATATAATAGTAGACCTTACACCACAGGAAGTACATGAACAGACCTTACACCCCAGCAAGTATAAGAACAGATCTTACATTATAGAATACATAAGGACAGACCTTACACCCCAGCAAATATAAGAACAAACCTTACATTCTAGAAAGTATAAGGACAGACCTTACACCCCCAGCAAATATAAGAACATACATCTCAGCAAATATAAAGACAGACCTTACATCCCAGCAAGTACAAGGACAGACTTTACATCCCAGCAAGCAAACAGAACTTAGATCCTAGCAATTATAAGGGCAGACCTTACATCCCAGCAAATATAAAACAGACCTTACATCCCAGCAAGTATAAGGACAGACCTTACACCCCAGCAGGCTAACATAACTTAGATCCCAGCAAGCATAAGAACATACCTCACATCCCAGCAAGTATAAGAACAGACCTTACATCCCAGCAAGTATAAGAACAGACCTTACATACCAGCAAGTACAAGAACAATCGTTAGTGGGGTACGAACGGGAGAGATGTGGGCAAGAGAGAGGGAGAGAGAGAGAGAAAGAGGGAGAGAGAGAGAGAGAGAGAGAGGGAGAGAGAGAGAGAGAGAGAGAAAGAGAAAAGAGTAGGAAAAGGATAGCAGTTGAGAGCAAGTGCTTAGGGGTCGACCCAGCGCGGGGTCCTCACTGATAAGGCGCCACAAACCTCAAAGCTTATCGTTCTTTGGAGCACAATCGGGGCCCAAGACTTATCGGGAGTTCTTCGTAATTACTGGGGGACGCTTATCTTTGCTTGTTGGGTTCCTCTGCACCTCCCCCCCCCCCAACTGTTTATTTCCCAGCCTTCGTGGAAACGCGTCCGTGTGTTTTTTGAGTTTGGGGTGTGTTTTTGTGTGCGGCCATGCCTGTGTGTTTTCGAGGCGGGATGTGTTTGTGTGTTTAGATTTACGTGTTTGTGTTCGTGTGTGTGTGTGTGTGTGTGTATGTGTGTGTGTATATGTGTGTGTGGGTATGTGTGGGTATGTGTGTGTGTGTGTGTGTGTGTGTGTGTGTGTGTGTGTGTGTGTGTGTGTGTGTTGCATTTCATATTTGTATATATATGAGTGTGTGTGTAACCTCATATGTATGTGTATATGTATATGAATACGTATAAGTATATGCATTCCTATAAATTTATGTATTAGTATATGTATTCCTATTAATTCATATTAATATGTATATGTGTTAATATACGTATATATAGATGTAAATGCACGTGTCTATCTACTGTATACAGCAAGGGCCTCTTAACCGTTGTGTATATTTACAAATATATTTACTTGTTGATAAAGATTCTCTCAGGCAGAGCGAACAATTGGCGAACGTTGTAAACAGGTTTACAATAATGGCGCCTAGAGGTGTGCATCCACAGAGATAAATTCTCCCCCCACTTCCCCCTCCCCCCCAAAAAGGGGGAGAGTTTCTCTTTTAGAGAAAAGGAGGGGCAAGGGAGAGGCGAGGGGGGAAGGGAAGGGGAGAGTGGAAAGACTATTCAGGTCAATTGATGCACGAGTACTATGCAGACTCATATCAAATTACATTGTTACCATCTCTCATCAGGTCAAGCCATCCGAAGTGTCTTGCTCATTGAAGCTCATCCACCTTTTTCTTACAAAGAATTACAAAGGCGGAGCATGCCGACAGGAGACCTTTTGGTCCATATCTAGGTCGGATGCGAAAAAAATCATAATAATGATAAATAGATAAATGAATAAATAAAAACTATAATAGGTGTAGAAATAATAGAGTGAGAAATGAGGAGGTGAGGAGGAGAACAGGGGTGGAAAAGGAGCTGGGAGATAGGGTTGATAAAAGAATATTAGGATGGTTTGGACACATGGAAAGAATGAGTGAAGAAAGACTAGTAAAAGAGGTGTGGAAGGCAGATGTGGAGGGAGTGAACATGAGGGGACGTCCTAGGATGAGGTGGATGGATGGGGTGAAGGGGGCTTTGGGGAAGAGGGGAATGTCTGTTGAGGAAGGACGGGAGAGGATAGAAGACAGAGGTGAATGGAGAATGGTTGTATATGGATGATGTTGTGATTGCATGAGGTGGAATGGGCGGGGGAATGGGGGGTGAGGTAGTATGTGTAAGCAAAATTTGACGCAGCCCGAAGGGATTTCTCCCCGCCCTCTCATTTTATGCAATGGGGGGACGGAGAGGGGGTCGCCGATTTAATGAAGCGGCCTTGCTGTGGATGTGCTGTGTCTTGCGACACTGCTTCTGACCCAGGGCAGTGGACAAGGTGCAGGGATGACCCGTCATTCATGAGGTGCTAAGATAAGAGGGAGGGTGGAGGGGTGTGGAGTGTATTCAGGGATGGAATGGGTGGGAATGATTTTATGCCTTTTTCTTTTTGGCTACCCCCCTTGTAAGGGGGAAAAAGCCTTGGTATATGTATGTATGTATGTATAATAGGTGTAGGAGCCCTTGTTTCTTCTCCTCTCCCTCTTCCTCCTCCTCTTCCTCCTTCTTCTCCTCCTCTTTCTCCTTCAATCCCTCACCTCCTCCTCCCCCTCATCCTTCTCCTCTTCCTCTTTCTCCTCGTCCTCCTTCAATACTCCTCATCTTCCTCCTTCAATCCTCCTCCTCTTTCTTCTTTTCCTCCTCTTGCTCCCCTCCTCATCCTCTTCCTCCTTCCCCTTCATGCCTCCTCCTCTTCGTCTTCTCCTCCTCCTCCTCCTACTCTTCCTCATCTTCCTCATTCAATCCTCCTCCTCTTTCTTCTTTTCCTCCTCCTCCAATCCTTCTCCTCCTCTTCCTCCCCTCCTCCTCTTCCTCCTTTCCCCTCCATGCCTCCCCCTCTTCATCTTCCCCCTCCTCCTCCTCCTTCTGCTCTTCCTTATCTTCCTTATCTTCCTCCTTCAGTCCTCCTTCTCTTTCTTCTTTTCCTCCTCCTCCAATCCTCCGCCTCCTCCAATCCTCCTCCTCTTCCTCCCCTCCTCCTCCTCTTCCTCCTTTCCCCTCCATGCCTCCTCCTCTTCGTCTTCCCCCTCTTCCTCCTGCTCTTCCTCATCTTCCTCCTTCAATCCTCCTCCTCTTTCTTCTTTTCCTCCTCCTCCAATCCTCCTCCTCCTCTTCCTCCCCTCCTCCTCTTCCTCCCCTCCTCCTCCTCTTCCTCCTTTCCCCTCCATGCCTCCTCCTCTTCGTCTTCCCCCTCCTCCCCCTCCTCCTGGTCTTCCCCCTTCAATCCTCCTCTTTCTCTTTCCAGTTGTTGAGTGATTTGGCACGGTTTCAGAAGCCCTGGATGGTTGTAACTAACTTGGTTTGAATATAATCACGGTTATCCATAGGTGTATTCACGCATATACACGTGTATACTGTACATGCACGTCGGGCTGCGTACTTACGTACGTTTATACTTATATACAAGATATAATCATGAATACAAAGATGAAACATCCATACATACAATTACACAACATAGCTGTATATCTACACACACACACACACACACACACACACACACACACACACACACACACACACACACACACACACACACACACACACACACACACACACACACACACACACACACACACACACACACACACACAAACACACACACACACACACACACACAGACAGACACACACACACACACACACACACACACACACACACACACACACACACACACACACACACACACACACACACACACACACACACACACACACACACACACACACACACACACACACAAGTACGGACGGCAGTTAGCAGTCGACTTAGTTCCTTGGGAAGTAGATGAACTTCCAGGTTGGTGAATTTTATAGGGTCAGTAGCTCAGTCGGTAAGGCGACGGCAGTGAGAAGTCACGAGCCCAGGTTTGAATCCGGCGACGACAGTCGGAATTATTATTATTATATATATATATATATATATATATATATATATATATATATATGTATATATATATATATACATATATATGCACATACCCACACACACACCTGGTTTAAGAATCCTTCTGAGAACGCCATTTGCAAAAGCTTTGAGTCTCCAGTGTATGATGACGACGAAGCTGGCTGAAGACGAAGCCAGAGCCAGGAGATCAGAGAGATGGCGTAGGAGTCTTTGTTTCGAAATGCGTTGGCGTCCTCAGGGCTTAGAAGGACTCTGTGGCAGGTAGGAAGGAACATGTGCGGAGGCCTCGATGAACGAAGGATTAACCACAGGATCACAATCCTTAAGAAGACCTCGCTTCCGGTAGGTTTTGGTAATATTATTCAGAATCGACATCGAGGACATTACTTCGGAGTAGTGAGAGATGGAGTGATGGAGGTGGAGATGATGGAGATGATTGATGGAGTAAGAAAAAATCACACGAGTGAGTTGTACACATAAAAGCTTCTATGCTCGCTTATGGGATTGGGGATGAGGTGGCTTCGAGGCTCCGCGATTACTCGATTTTATTATCTGAAAGACTTCACCGGAACTAATAATTTGTTATATATCTATATACTTATAAATCTCTGATCATCTTGCTTGTTATCTTGCTTCCTTAAAACCGTCACCCAGCCAATCAGAAGAAGAGATATGACGTCACGACTGAAGAACAGCCAAGCAGAAGAAGAGATCAGAAGAAGAGATATGACGTCACGACTGAGGACCAGCCAATCAGAAGAAGAGATATGACGTCACGACTGAGGACCAGCCAATCAGAAGAAGAGATATGACGTCACGACTGAGGACCAGCCAAGCAGAAGAAGAGATCAGAAGAAGAGATATGACGTCACGACTGAGGACCAGCCAATCAGAAGAAGAGACATGGCGTCACGACATCATATGATGCGTAGTGTTCCAAGCAACGACGACATGACGTCACAATCTTCTGCATTTCACTTCTTATAACAACGTATCATTTAAAATCTTATTTGACCCAACATACATATATATATCTGTCTATGTATACTTATACATTTTTCGCATTCAGTATTTAAAAGTATAACCAAATCCTGAGTTAGCATCTATGAGGCATAATGAGTTTATTAAGATATTACAAAACCTATAAATCATATGATGGGTAGTGTTCCAAGCAACGACGACATGACGTCACAATCTTCTGCATTTCACTTCTTATAAGTAATCAAGTCACTGCCTTCGTCTACTGAATAGAACATTGTCTTAATAAAGATTTTATTGACCATTTTATTAACAACGTATAATTTAAAATTTTATTTGACCCAACGGGTCACGGGTGGTCTAGTATATATATATATATATATATATATATATATATATATATATATATACATATATATATATATATATATTTATATATATATACACATATATTATATATATATATACATATATATACATATGTACATGTGTACATAGTATATATGTTAGCAATATCTGGCATGATTGTTCTCTACGTCGTCGGCCTTGTTCTCACTCTTTCATCTACTCTGTCATTCACTGTCGTCGTCTGCCTCGTTCCTCTCCTTTCCATGTCCTCTACCAGGTCGTCATTACCTGATGTGTTGGTTCCAAGTTTGTCCTCGTTCCCTAACCTGATTTGGTTGTAGCATTTGCCAGCTTGGAGAATTCCTCCCTGTGATTTGTTATCTCCTTTGAAACAAGCTAAGCCGGTTCCACCATTCTTCTCTTTTTCTTCCTCCTCCTCCTCCTCTTAGTCTCTGGCGTCTCGGAAGGTGTCTGTAATCATGCGTTTGTGACGTCAAGGAATTTATGTCCTCGGTGCTCAAATATCCGTCTTCTGGTCGTGGGGTCCTTTGTCCATGCACCACCTGCTCTCTTTTTGAAATGTACACAGACAAACAAAGGATGCTCTCTTTTTTAAATGCACACAGACAAACAAAGGATGCTCTCTTTTTGAAATGCACACAGACAAACAAAGGATGCTCTCTTTTTGAAATGCACACAGACAAACAAAGGATGCTCTCTTTTTGAAATGCACACAGACAAACAAAGGATGCTCTCTTTTTGAAATGCACACAGACAAACAAAGGATGCTCTCTTTTTGAAATGTACACAGACAAACAAAGGATGCTCTCTTTTTGAAATGCACACAGACAAACAAAGGATGCTCTCTTTTTAAAATGCACACAAACAAAGGATGCTCTCTTTTTGAAATGCACACAGACAAACAAAGGATGATATCTTTTTTAAATGCACACAGACAAACAAAGGATGCAATAAACAAGACTATTTTCATTGATTTCTCTGGGGCTCATGTATTGACAGTGTTATTTCTTTTATCACGTTTAAACTTCGTCTATTCTAGACGTTTGCCCCCGTTTTCTGATTTTCTCGATCAAGGGATGACTATGCATTTATCTATTGTCTCATTTTCCTTTACCAATCTGCTTCTCCTTTCTCCTTAATTTTTAAATTTCTAATTATTTTAGTTTCTTTAAGAATCTTTCATAAGTAGTTCCTCTTGAAAGTTTTCATTTATTACAAATCACATACACTCTTGAGTAAGAACCGTGAAGGACACCTGACTAAAGCCTCTTATTATTAAGATTAATAAAGTCATCCCTGGTTGTAGGATTTCCTATAGCCATACAGTTTCACACGTTTCTTGAGGTCATTTGGCGGCGTCAAGGACACACCTCTTCCTCCTTTGTGCGTCTCTGGAAGGTTTCTTATTCTTCCAGGCTATTTGGAAACTCCTTCCAAAGACCTTGAAGATCTTGAAGAATTTTTTTTTTTTTTTTTTTTTTTTTTTTTTTTTTTTACCCTTCTCAGAATCCATCTTGTTAGTCTATTCTTTGACGAACGCTTCCACTTCCCACGCACCTGGTCCTGATGGCTTCTTCTCGTATGTCGACTTACGAGACGACCAGGGAGATTCACTTCTCGTGTTCTCACCGAGAATATAGTGGGCAGGAGACCTCTAGGACGCCCCCGTACTAGATGGAAGAATGTCGTGGAGAACGACTTGAGAGTCCTGGACGTTGACCCCGACGATATAGAGATGTTAGCAGCAGATCGGAGAGTCTTGAGGCATCTTGTTGCAGCGGCCAGGGCCCTCATTGGGCCTGTAGCGCCAGAGGAGTAATAGTTATAGTATGTCGACACATCGCCTCCCAAGTCCTCACTCCTTCGTCACTCAAACTCCTTCTCCTTTGTCCTTCTACGTTATAGATACATCCTCATACTCATCCTATTCTTACACCAATCCTCTGTATTTCCGTGGAATGATGCAGTCTGCTTTATTGGCTGAATCAAGGGAGTGCGCTGTCATCTCTTTTGTTGGCACCTTAACTTACACTCTCTGGAAAGACGCAGAGTGCGGGGTGATCTAAGAGATGTTCAAGTAGATCAAGGGCTTTAACAAGGGTAGCGCGAACAAGGTCATCATATTAAGACAACAGGGCGGTACTCGCAGTAATGGATTTAAATTGGATGAATTTGGATTTAAGAAGGAAATAGGCAAGAATTGGTTTACTAATAGGGTGGTCATCGAGTAAAATAGGCATAGTAACTATGTAGTGAGCGTTGAAACTATTGGTTGTTTTAAGAAACGGTTAGACAGCTTTATGGATGGGGATGACAGGTGGTCATGGACATGGAACTGCCTAGTGTAGACCTTATGGTCTCTTGCAGTCTCCTTCATTCTTATTTAAACCCTTTTACTAAGCCACTTGTTTTCGTAGATATATGTCTGCCATTTATTTAATATTATTTGTTTATTTGTTTGTTATCATTTGTCTGTTTATTGTTATTTGCTTGGTTTTCATTTATCATTATTTACCTGTCAATTTATCATTATCTACTATTTACCTGTTTGTTTATTATTTAACTATACCTATGCATTTATTTATTTTGTTTATTATTCTTTATATCATTATAATTTTTATTTATTCATCTATTTATTATTATTATAATTTTTTTTCCGCATCCGACCTAGTTATGGACCAAAAGGTCCCCTGTCGCCATGTTCCTCCTTTGCAATCAATTGCAATCATGGCCGTTCCTTTGCAGCACCGTAATAGGCATTTTAGGGCGCAGGGGCACTGCCTGGGTTCCTAAATCAGGCAACACTCTTGAGATAAGATCAATAAGAGATCAGTCCATCTTTCTTTATTTCTCTCGCTCCTGCCACATAAATCTTGACATTTTCTCTAAAGATTTTTGGAATGACGAATCTCGCAATATCTCTCCTTCTGATCAACGAAATGTCAG
>NC_134778.1:65326942-65331942 GCF_046742065.1 Oratosquilla oratoria | reverse complement strand
TACCATACGGAAATCGAATAAAACATTAATCTGTTTTCCCTAAAAAAAGCGGAGACTCAGAGGTGACTTGATACAGGTTTTTAAGACTCTAAAGGGGATCGACAACATCAAAAGTGACAAAATTTTCACAATGAATCAGACAAGAAACAATGGTCTCAAACTGTCCAGAAATAGATTCAGTTTGGAAGTAGGTAGAAACAACTTTGCCAACCGTGTAGTTAATGAATGGAATAAACTTCCTGCACAGGTAGTGCAATGTAGTTCAGTTCGAAGCTTTAAGAATCATTTAGATAAATACCTAAGTAAGATGCTGTAATGATTATAATTTATCTTATATTATTTGTTTTTGTTTTGTTATCATTTGTCTGTCTGATTTTCATTTGTTATTAGTTATATGTCAATTTATTATTATTTACTATTTACCTGTTTGTTCATTATTTAACTATACCTATGCATTTATTTATGTATTTTATTTGTTATTTACATTATTATAATTTTTATTTATTGTTTTATTATTAATATGATTTTTTTTTTGCATCCGACCTAGATATGGATCAAAAGGTCTCCTGTCGGCATGCTCCGCCTTTGTAATCCTTTGTAATATGTATATGGATTAACAAGCTCCACAGTAAGGACTCGAACCTTTGCATTAGCGACTCGGTGAAATAGAATAGAGAGTGGGCTATCCAAATGCCGACGGGAAACTACCGGCCCGTAGTCCAGGCCGTTCCTTTTGTACGGTCAGGGTAGCCCAACTCTATCGTCTTTGCTTCATAATAAGCTATCGCTGATGCAAAGGTTCGAGTCCTTGTGGCGGAGCTTGTTAATGCATTTGTCACAGTGACACGCAACATGTATACATAATATATACATGGTGTATGTACTCTTGTATTCGTGTTGGACTGCATGTAGGGAAAGGTTAATGGAGGCTATCAAGTTCGATATACGTTACTTCTCTGTAATACATTTGTATCAGAAGTCCCGTGAGTGCTTCTTGGCGTGAACACGGGCGCACCCACCTTGGCTCGGTCCCACTGAAAGGTTTCGATGGAAGCATTGTGTAGATATCAACGTCCAACTGTACTGATCTTCGACACTCGATACTGCGACGGCCCACGTTGAGTAAATACTCAGTCGGACGTTCTTAGGCAATGAGGCCTCTCTCCATATTGCAATGACCTGAGTCTCATGATGTAAATAGAAATGGTAGGTACAAGTTTACACACACACACACACACACACACACACACACACACACACACACACACACACACACACACACACACACACACACACACACACACACACACACACACACACACACACACACACACACACACATATATATATATATATATATATATATATATATATATATATGCGTGTGTGTGTGTATATATATATACATACACATATATATATATATATATATATATACATATATATATAAATATGTATATATACATATACTGTATATACATATATATATATATATATATATATATATATATATATATATATATATATATATATATATATATGAGAATAGATTTAAAGACAGATATATGCGTGGGTAGAGTAAGAGTCGGCGAAGAAGCTTTGGAGCACTTAATTGCTTCAATCATCTTAATTAAGTTGTAACCAGTGTCATAATGACGAGATTTGTTTTAAGTCAAGGAATTTGAGCTTCCGAATAACGAAAGCGAGTCTTGCTGGAAGGCGATGTCCCTGGTGTTCGGACAGGCTGGAAATTTACATTAGTAACGTTACATACTGTGAAGAGTTGTACTTTTGAGAAAGTACCCCGATCGGAAAAGTGCGTCGTCCATAGTCTTGGTACAATGTAATGTACCATTTCTAGTGTCTACAAAAGCCGGTATAATTTTTTTTTTTTTTTTTTTTTTTTTTTTTTTTGAGGCGAAGGGGCATCAGGTTCAGAAATATAGATGTAGAGACACAAAATAACAGAAAAGGAAAAGAGAAAGCACACCCAGATGAATAATGAACATGAGGTACAGGAAAAAAAAAGGGAGAAGGGACAGCGTCTGGGACAAGACAAAAAAAAAAAAAAAAAAAAAAAAAAAAAAGGCGACGACGAATAAGGCACTTCCGCTTTGGAAAACCAAAAAGATTTTGTTTATTTATTTATTTTTTTTTTTTTTTCATGAAAGTGTGGCTGGGAAATTCCGACAATTGAAACGGAGACTTTTTGGTCCATAGTGTGGCTGGGATGATTTAGAACAAAATATAAATTCTTAAAGATGACCAAAAGAATATTGTTGCAACATCGCCATTTCATCCAAGACTTTTTGACCTCTCCTGACCTCCAGCAACCAAAGGGAAATTGACCAGAAGGACAGATCTGCTTTACTGAAAGATTTTTTTTTTTTTTTTTTTTAAACAATATCAGATTCTTTTTGGTGAATTAGATTTAGGAAAAAGTAGAAGTGAAACGTAATAGACTCATCATTATGTGGAAGTTTGTGTACTTCATTGTTATCTATATCTAATTTCATGTGGGAACAATTTGGTGTTCTTATTTTTTTTGTTATCCATTGTTATCGTAGCGATTGACTTTGGGTGATGAAAAATCTCATGTGTGGACAGTTTATTGTAATCTTTTGTGATTCTTTGTTATCGTGCCAACTGACTTTGGGTGTCGAATAATCGACGGGTGCTATCTCCTAATGCAAACCCTTTAGAACTCTTCGCTGAGGTCGCGTTGCACCGAAGGAATAAAATCGCTTGGCGTCAGCTAGAAGAGGATGGATACACTAAGTCAAGATGTCGTTCCTTCGTATTATAGATAATTTCATTTGTCCAATGAAAGGATTTTATATAAATCGAATTCCGTTAACACGACAGGACATGAGGTTTGTTTTTTCATCTTTATATATTTATTAATTTCATTTTATTTTCTATTGTTATTACTCTTTCATCGAAAGGTTTTCTGTCCACATGGTTTGGTTCTGAATGTATGTTTTATTTCCTATTTTTTTTCCTCATTTTATTTTCCTGCTTCCATCTACTTATTTATTGGTTTCTATATTATTCTATTTTCTTTTTTCTTTTCTTTTTTATTTCATCTTACTCTATTTGATTTGATTCGTTTATGCCATTTTTCACTCAAGAAGTCTGACCGCCTCATGCCGACATAGTATCTCATTACATCTCGTTCAGAATCGCCAACAAGACTTAAAAGTCTGCTTGTTCATTCTCACATAACTGGTTTCCAGCCTTCATTTCTTACAATTATTTTCCCTTTCTTATTTGGAATATGAGCATATTACGCCCTTGTTGTACAACGTTTTCATGTATTACTTAAAAAAGAAAAAGGACGACGTTGCAAGAAAGAAGGAAATGGACAAATATTCATTTAAAGAAATGACAGTTTTTGAAGCAGAGAACTTCATTTTGTCGTGCAATGGAGCGATAAAATAAACAACGGCATCGTTTCGTTTAGATACCCTTTTTCCTAGTAAGTAAATCAACTAGTTTTCAATTAGTAGCTACATATAACTAGTTTTTAACTAGTAGCCTCATATAACTAGTTTTAACTAGTGGCAACATATAACTAGTTTTTAACTAGTAGCAACATTTAATTAGCCTTTAAATAGTACCTACATATAACTAGTTTTTAACTAGTAACTACATTTAATTAGTTTTTAACTAATAGCTACATATAATTGATTTTTAACTAGTAGCTAAATTTATCTAATTTTGATTGATAGCTACATATAACTAGTTTTTAACTAGTAACTAAATTTAACAATTTCTTAACTAGTAACTACATTTAACTAGTTTTTAACTAATACCTACATATAATTGATTTTTAACTAGTAGCTATATTTATCTAATTTTAATTAATAGCTACATATAACTAGTTTTTAACTAGTAACTAAATTTAACTATTTCTTAACTAGTAACTAAATCTAACTAGTTTTTAACTAGTAACACCATTTAACTATCTTAACTAGTAGTTACATGTAACTACTGTTTAGCTAGTAACTACATTTAACCAACTCTCTACTCCATCGTTTGGAACCACTTCTATCCATGTGTCTTCTTAGATTTGTCCTTTCAAAGGACGTTTAGTAAACGTCTAACTAATCTTTCTAACTACCAGCTACGCCTAGCCACTACTGAACTGCCCTGTCACCGCGTGACAGAGGAAGTCGACCGACCAAGGGCGGACTCCCGATCGACGGGAACTGAAGTATTGTGTGACAGGATAAAGAATTCCTAGCTCCAGTGGACACATGTACGTCAAAAAAAAAAAAAAAAAAAAAAAAAAAAAAAAAATATATATATATATATATACAGGTAGTTCTCGTTTTGTGCGTGTTCTGTTTGTGCGAATTCGCTAAGATGCGACATTCAAAATATCAAAATTAATTAAAATTGTGTGATCTGTTCACAAAGATGCAATTTGCCCCAACAGCCTTTCAAACAGTGCGCCAGATGCATAGTTCCACTGCCTGTTGACAGGCAGCTGCTCCTGTTCCCAGTTCAATGTTTACAGCCCTCTCATGTGTTTACAGTCAAAGCCAGTCCAGCCAGTTTACTCATTCGTCAAAATGGCCCCAAAACGTCCTTCATCTTCTCCTGGAACCATCAGTGAAGCATTAGGAAAAATAAAAGAAGGTTTTGCCATGCTGGAAGAACACGACCCCAATGTTGAACGAAGCACCACAATCACAAGAAAGTGTATGGACACACTTTTCTGCTACACTCAAATGCAGACTGAATTTCAAAAGAAAAACCGCCAGACCACCATGCTGGAGTTTTTTCAATAAACCGCCTGTGCAACCAGTGACAGAAGAGGAAGAGGAAGTGGATGACCCTGAAGCTATAGGAGAGGAAGTGGAAGTGGAAGTGGATGTGCCAGAGGAGGTGGACAGCACAGACGAAGATGGCGAGTGACTGTGAGGGACTGTGAGAAGTGAGGGAGCATCGTGTTGAGTGTTAATGGGTGCTTTATTTACACTTTATTTACACAT
>NC_134778.1:65314442-65319442 GCF_046742065.1 Oratosquilla oratoria | reverse complement strand
GACGCACAGCTGACTCTGACTGATTGCTGACTATCTGCCGACGAATGGAGTGGTTGCTGACGACCCCGCCAACGCTGAAGGCGAAGATCACATTTAATAGACTCGTGTGACGTCAACAAGGATGAAGTCTCTGACATAGTCTTAAGGTCTATGGAGACACTATTAAACCGAATAAAACTCCTTTGGATTAACAAGAACAGAAACTTTAAAGGAGGAGAATTGGCCTCGAAGTTTTGAGGTCACTGTAGCCCGAATTTGCTATTTCTATTTTATTCTGGCTAACTTTAGGTGATTTCATTCGAGAAGAGAGTCATTGAGGACTATAATTGTAACACTCTGATTGCTTGTGACGGTGTAATCTACTGGAACAAAGGCACAGTTTGGAAACTCAAAGTTTCCCGGGGAGTAGTGTATTGACAGAGTACTGTTGTAGACTTCCGGCTGCGGTTAAGGCATACATCAAAAGGATGTTGCTTTTGTTGTTATTGTACTCATACAATCTAGTTTACAAAATGTGCTTTTGATTATAAGCGAATTTATATACTTAAGAGAATGTTGATATTTTAAAAGTTGGAGAAATGAATGCATATTTTTGGTATGTCGTGGACTGGGTGCATGGAGGTCATGGCTGGGAAGAACGGAGAAAGTGTTTGGCTTGGTTTCTGAAATGTTCGCTAATTGAAAGCTTCGCTGAGTTCTGACCTCGTGGGGACAGACCAGAGACTTTAGAAAAAGGATTTTACTTGAGTCTTGATTTGAAATTCTGTTTGCTCGAAGTGGAAGAAAAACATAACTGATCTTCCTTTACAAGTTTTCACATTTTCTAAAGTGACTATGTAGAATTATGTTCTAAGGTTGGTTTATGTAATGTTAATGGTTCAAGTATTTTTAGAATATTTCTATTTTTTCAACAACAAAATAAAATCACGATAAACAACTTCAGTTTTATATTATTTTTACTGAATAGAAAAAAAAATAAAATGTGACGTTGAAGAACGCAGTGAATAACATTTATACAATTTTTCTATTCACATATGTTCTCATTTGCAGAAAGCACTGGAAAAATTCCCAGTGTTTTCTAGAAATATCGTTAATAACGTCCTCATTTTGATTTCTATCTATTTATGTTCTTATAATAAATAAATTATATTAACATGAGTTTCTGTGGTAATTTTTTTTTACTTTCTTTTATCTACCATATCAGTATAGATAAGACAGGAATAGTTGTGTTCTTGTGTAATACTTGTCCATCTGCCGAGATGTTTCTTCTATATTTACTAAAAAGAAATTTTTACATCCTGTAAATCTGATTTATACATCTGGCCTTATCTTCTCACAAAGAAAGAAATAAAAAGGGACATTTTCTCTCCGTGATCTGTGCAAAATTTATTAGATAAGTCAAAAAAACCTCAGCTTGATATATATCAAATAAGAGGAATTATATTTCCAATATGATAGATTTCAGAAAAGCTCAGATTTTTTGTTTTGTGATAAAATAGAGACCCAATATTAATATCTTCTTCGAAATAAGTTTGATAATGAAAATTAGTAAATAGAATGACTATATTCTTCTGCACTGTCACATATACTAAAAAACAAAATTGAAAATATATATAATTATTGGAAGTTGAATTTCATCTTTGATGTCTATTGACACCATAGGATTTAAAACAAATCCTTTTTCACTCTATATCTCTTTGTTTGATATAGAACAACAAATGTATTCTTTTATTAACCATAGATACTTATAAATGTTCTTTATTTTTTTCAGGTAAGGTTAACAGCTACTTATGGCATTGTGGTATGTCTGTTCAGTATGGGTGAGATATCAACCAATCGTTGACGTGCCTTATCCTTTGGTGAGTACCTCTTCCCAGCAACAAAACCATATGTAAACAGACAGTGTCGGAAGTTGCTATTTTCCAGAATCTAGGTGGAAGTTCTTACCGGATTCTAGTCAAACAAACTCAAAGAAGATTTCATACTGAAGTTTTTTGAAACGAGTCTGTCTGTTTCTTAGGAATTTTCTACTGACCCAGAAGTAACCGCCGTCAGCCATAAAATCGATCTCATAAAGCGTTTAATGAAAAATTATTGTATTGATGACAGTTTATATATTGTACACGGTAAGATTTTTGTCCTATATCTTTTGTAACGCGTGTTTACTTTAGGTATATAATATTCGTAAGTCATTTTCCTCTGTATTTTTTACATTTCTATTACTGGATGGTGATCTGAACAACAGAGAACGAGTGTGATTCTTGTGTCATGTGGAAAAAGAAAAAGAAAAATTGTCGATATAAAGTCCTTCGGGGGCGGACACCAAAAACAATAAAACGCACAAGGAAAAATGCATTCTCACACGCGTACCAAATTTGCACACACGCATCGTCATACGTGGACAAACCCACACACAAAAGCTTTCTTCTGTGCAAGCGATATTAAACGTATTCACACACACACACACACACACACACACACACACACACACACACACACACACACACACACACACACACACACACACACACACACACACACACACACACACACACACACGCACACGCTTGCTAGATTTTTATTTATTATTAGTTATCTGTCAATTTATTATCTGTTTGTTTTTATTTAACTATTCCTATGCACTTATTTTTATTCATTATTATTTATATTATTGTAATTCTTATTTATTTTCTTTTTATTTATTTATCGTTATTATAATTTTTTCGCATCTGACCTAGTTATGGACCAAAAGGTCTCCCGTCGGCATGCTCCTCCTATGTAATACTTTGTGATTACAATCTACGGACATTTCAAACCATGTTTCACAATTTATATATAACGGTCATGTGTCGGATTATTATGCACAAGTATCTTGAAGATCTCTTCAGAATAGCCCTTGTCTCCTCTCGTTGCTCCACGAGAAGAACTATGCCTCTGAATAATTCCCCGTTTAGAATTAGTCTTGGGAAACGGTGTTCGAGTCTTCTTGTGATGTGACCTCGCTCCTGCTGATGTCACTGTGGACGTGGTGGTCATTGTCATGGATAGACATGTCCTTCCATCGTGCACATAAATACACACACACACACACACATACACACACACACACACACACACACACACACACACACACACACACACACACACACACACACACACACACACACACACACACACACACACGCACACACATACACACACACACACAAGTTAGTGGAGTCAGACCTCCCCACTTGTTTTTAATCTCTCATCGTCTCCAAAGACCCTTAGACTCGCATCCCATCATGCAAATACGAGGCTTTATGAAGCTTAACTTTTTTTTTCTTTTTCTTTTTTGGGGGGTGTGGGTAGCCTTTGTATATTCAAGTTTCTGCCTTGGCACAGTGTCATTAATATTTCAAGCGTGTTAAGCTCTGTTTTGCCGCGTAATGCAAATTTTGTTTGCTCCGCCGTGCATATGTTAGACTGACTATATTCGTTATGTGGTCATTTAGGTCAAGGTTGATAGTAATTATGACCAAGATTTTTTTTTCACTGTCGAGCTTATATGAGTTCTTGTCCCGCTAGTGTGTGGAATTTGTGTTTTTTTTCTGAGATCCTCTACTCTACCATTGGGCACGCTCGTGCATATTTTTTTGTGTATGTGTGTGTGTGCGTGTGTGTGTGCGTGTGAGTGTGTGTGTGTGTGTATGTGCGTGTGAGTGTGTGTGTGTGTGTGTGTATGTGTGTGTGTGTGTGTGTGTGTGTGTATGTGTGTGTGTGTGTGTGTGTGTGTGTGTGTGTGTGTGTGTGTGTGTGTGTTTGTGTGTGTGTGTGTGCGTGTTTGTGTGTGTGTATATGTGTGTGTTTGTATATTTTTGTGTGAGTGTGTGTGTTTCTGTGTGTGTGCGTATTTGAATATGTTTGTGTGAGTGTGTGTGTGTGTGTTTGTATGTGTGTATTTGTATATGTTTGTGTGAGTGTGTGTGTGTGTGTGTGTGTGTGTGTGTGTGTGTGTGTGTGTGTCTGTGTGTGTGTGTGTGTGTGTGTGTGTGTGTGTGTGTGTGTGTGTGTGTGTGTGTGTGTGTGTGTGTGTGTGTGTGTGTGTGTGTGTGTGTGTGTGTGTGTGTGTGTGTGTGTTGTCGTTTCTGCACCTCAGTATATGTCCAATCTTTCATTACAAAAACACAAGTCTAAGAACAAGAGAATGTGTCAGTAATTCTGAACAATTCCCTTGAAGTATTTTCAAACGCAGGTGCAAAATAATGGATCACCCCATGTATACCTTCGTCCAACAGTTTCTGTGCAACCACGCACGACTGAACGAAATAGACTGACGGCAGTGAGAGGAAAGGTCCAAGTACCACGCGGTAGGGAAGAAGCGTTCTTGGGAGCAGGGTCGAATGGGGACATGTCACAACACTTGAGGAGGCTTGATAAGAGACATTTTCAAAATTTAGTCCGAATTTAATTTTATTTTTTGTTTATTTGTATCGTTTCTTTTTATTCTGTACGGTGTCTTTCTGAATGCGAATCATAAAGAAAAATTGTTAATTCGTCAAGAGTTTGTATTTTTTGTTCTCAGATCACATGGGAATATACATTCGTAATAGATACTTTAGATTTTTTATATATCGAAATTGTGTAAATATATGTGAATGTATATTTCGTTATCAAATATGTCGATATATTTCTCTATATATATATTCGTTCAGATATATAGATTGAATGATTTTGATTAAAAAGTTCTGTAAAGGCAAACAAAAATGAAAGGTATTTATGCATAGTTGCGATACACTCCGCTTCAGGGTTAAGTGTCCATTTTAAGCCGTTTTGATGCCATTGTTTTCTTTTAACGAGATGCAAAAGGTGTATATCATATAAGAAAATATTTTGAAATTTATTTAAGTCGTGTACAGTATCAAGTGACATTATCATTATCATCATCATTACCATCATTAGTATTACTATTAATATTATTGTTATCAGTACTATTATCATCACCATTATCACCATTATTA
>NC_134778.1:65291942-65309442 GCF_046742065.1 Oratosquilla oratoria | reverse complement strand
TATATATATTTATATATATGTATATATGTATATATATATATATATATATATATATATATATATTCACTATAAAGTAATGTCGTAGCACATTGATACAATAAACTTTTTATCCCACAGTTGGAGAAAAGAAGACGTTCGACATTAGTGTCTGCTTTTCTCCGACTGTGGGATAAAAAGTTTATATATATATATATATATATATATATATATATATATATATATATATATATTATATATATATATATATATATATATATATGTATATATATACATATTAGTGACAGGACGATACCAAATTTATAACGATTCCTATACGAGTCCCGATACCTCATTAAAATTTCGATACCGATTTCGATAAGAGTCCCGATTCCGATATCTGCAATAAATTCATGATTATTTTCAGAAGATGAAGCTGGTTTAAGAAACAAATTCTTTTTGGACTAACTACTTTTATTAAATATGCGTTCAGAAGCATAAATTGTTTTGTTATAGCAAAAAAGAAAAAAGTTTTCTTATTAAATGAAATGAAAAGGGTAAAAGTTAAAAATATATATATATATATTTATATATATATTTAAGTAAATTTCTTGAAGGTACTTATTCATCTCCAAGTCCCAATATTCTTAGATGGTAATGTAAGAACATTAGCATCTCATCTTTCAGTCGATTTCTTTTCGGCGAGTAAATAGTCTTTCCAACACTAAATAATCTTTCGCTTTCAACAGAAGAGGGAGGTGCAGACAAATATTTCCTGCCAAAAAATGTCATGACAGGAAATTAATCTTTATTTAATCTCCACCACTGCAAAGGATTCTCATCATTTTCTATATTCTTCAGAAAAATATATATTTGGACATTTCATGTTCTATTAAAATTCTTTTGTTCCTAGTTTCGCTACTTGCATTATCACATCCTTTGGAGCATGCCGACAGGAGACCTTTTGGTCCATATCTGAAGACCTTTTGGTCCATAGGCGTTGGCTCCATTTCTTCTTGTCCCCTTTTTCTTTAATTCAGAGAAGCGTGTTTCAAAGCTGCAGGTAAAGTCACTTTCATTATCACTTTTCTCTTTAGACACATCAAATGAGTCTATGCCTTGTGGTATTTCAGGAGAGGCGTTAAAATTTCCTTCAGTTATAGTACGAATATTTTGACTTTCTTCTGTAAACTAAACCGCAATAGCCTCTTCATTAGGCATTCCTTGGTAGTTACTTTCTAAAGAAGTAGTCTTGAATCTTGGATCAAGATATGTTGCCAGTATTAAGTTCTTGTCCTTTAGGTAACTGCAAAATCCAGCAGGGAAAGAGGCTCTCCATGCTGTCATTGTTGAACCGAGCCCATCAAACAGTCCTTTTCCTTTTCCCATATTGAAATAGTGAGAAATGATTTTAATGTGCGTTATGATAAGAAAGGCATCGTTTCTCTATAATTTAATCAATTCGTACAATCGACAAGGAACTATAGTATTATAAATATCTAGTAATACGGACAAACCCGCCTTCATTTATTCACTAAAATGTCATAGGCTCAAAATTATAATCTTATAATTACGAACAAGAACAATACTTTTTCTGATTACGAACAAGAGTCATACTTATGTGTGTGTGTGTGTGTGTTTGTGTATACACCCTTGAGGATGAAGAGCTCTTGTTAATCCACCACTGTCTGTGGGGGGGTGGGGGTGAGAGGCAACGGAGGAAGGCACCTGCGACGACACATGTTAGCTGCCAGGAAGGAACACGCGGAGGGCACATGGGGGCCAGGTGGTCCCAAATTATAGATGAGGTGCAGGAAGGAACAGACGCGGGAAGTGTGGAGTGCAAGACATAAGGCCGCAAAGTGGGAGACGTGTGGCGGGTGCCAGGGGGGACCTTTCGTCCAGGAGGTGCCAAGACAAGAGGGAAAGCAAGTGGGAGAAGGAATGCTTTGAGTCGGCTAGCCCCCTCATAAAGGTGAAAACGCCTTTTCGTATATGTATGTGTGTGTGTATATTATAATTCTTATTTATTTATTTATCATTATGTATATATACATACACACACACACACACACACACACACACACACATGTATATATATATATATATATAATATATAATATATAAATATAAAATATATAAATATATATAATATAAATATATATTATATAGATATATTTATTGTATCCGACCTAGTTATGGACCAAAAGGTCTCCTGTCGGCATGCTCCTCCTTTGTAATCCCTTTGTAATCCTTTGTATGTATGCATATATGTGTGTATGTATATATGTATGTATACTGTATGTGTGTAGATATATTTATGCATATATAAATTCATGTGTGTATGTATACATATGTATGTATACTGTATGTGTGCATGTATGTATGTATGTATGTATGTATGTATGTATGTATGTATGTATGTATGTATGCATATAAGTCTGTATGTGTACATATATATGTATACTGTATGTGTGTATATATATGTATGTATATATTAATTCATGTGTGTATGTATATATGTATGCTGTATGTGTGCATGCAGGTATGTATGTATGTAGGTATATATGTATGTATATATTTATTTATACTGTAGATATATACTGTAGATATGTATGTATGATTTTATGTATATATGTATGTATGTATGTATGCATATAAGTCTGTATGTGTACATATGTATGTATGTATCGTTCACTAGGTACGGGGTACTGGTATATGTAGATTCGTATTAAGTTTATACCATTTTATTCAAAGCTTTCAGGTTTTGCAGTTATGGTATATACACTGTCAACTGTTAAACAGAACGATACATTAATGTGGTTACATATATATAACTGTTTATCACACCACTTCTTGTTGCACAACACCTGTCATCGTCCCAACAACTCGTCTCGGCCACGCTACCCTCGTGGTCATTGCCCGGAAGTGACATCTCAGCACTTTGGTGTGTTGGGTTTAGTCTTTAGTCTTTACATTAATTTCGAGAAGGTCCGTTGTCTCACATGGGTGGTGCAACTGCATTGATTATGTATTGTTGTCTATTATCATACATGTTAATTATATATCCAGGGGAGGATCGTTAGTATACGTAATTTGTGTTTTGTGTTTGTTTGGTTACTCGGATGTTCATGTGCGTTCGTATGTCTGTTTGGTGGTCGAGTTGTTGTTGCAGACCCGAAGATTGCTGACTTAATTCTTAGTCAGCTAGAAGGGCCTGACATTGAGTGGGTGAGTGAGTGAGGGAGTGAGTGAGGGAGTGTGAGCGAGTGACGTTACTCATCATGTATATGGTGGCGTATACATATCGCTCTCCCCCTGGGGTTAGGTGGCTCCCGGCACCTAGGGTACATGGTTTACAAAAGTATTTATATGGGTAATACGTCGAGAAAAAAAATTATTCAGAGACACAAAATCCTGTGGGGTTAAAAATGTGCAGATGGGGGGGTGTTGTTGAAGTGAATCTGAGGTCCCAAGGGGGATCATGAACTGTAATTAAGGGGTAGCGATGTTGTGTCTCAGAAGTGTAACGTTGTGTCTCACCAGATTACATGTTCTATTGGATTTCACATACACTGTTTAATTCACTTTTTAAATGTTATTGTTTTTATGGTTTAACACTATCACTGTTGGGAGTGTTGTTTTTCTAGACACTGTTCTATGGTCAGTTTGGTGTGTCACATTGCACTTGTTTTATTTCATAGTATGGATATATAGTTTCTGTATGAATTTTTATAGTATTTAAGATATTGGGTGAGACACAAGAATAAACTTAATCTAGGTTTACAACAATTTGGGTATGGAGGTGGAAAGGTTTTGGAAGGTGTTACTTCATGCAACAGAATATGATTATTATTATTAGTATAAAGAGCATGATTAAGAGGGAAGGGGCTGTGGAGTTATATGGAAGAATCCTATGATGTAAGTCGAATGAGTCCATGTCAAAAGTAGTCGATGTTTAAGGTGGGTAATTAATGATGTATTTACTTTTGGAGGATGAAGGTTATGTCTCAGTGTATGAGGATATGTTTATCTGACTCTCGCTAAGATTATATTGGTCGGAAGGAAGTAGAGAAGTTTTATAGATATGTGGAAAAGAGTTTTTATTGGAAATGGGCCATTTTAACCTCCACTGATAGATACATGACAATAAACAATTTCCCAACCCCCAGAAACGCTAATGAAACAAGAAGTTTCATTGGGTTAGCCTCCTACTACAGACACTTTATCCGAAACTTTGCTGATATTGCTTCCCTCTGACCAAATTCACAAGGAAAGGCGAGCCATTTCAATGGTCAGAAGCAGAACAGCAAAGTTTCGACACTCTCAAACACGCACTCACCACAGCCCCTGTACTAGTTTTCCCTGATATGAAGAAAGAATTCTTTCTTTACACAGACGCCTCCTCTAAAGGAATAGGCGCAGTCCTACAACAGAAAGATGACAATGGCAAAGAACACGCCATAGCCTACGCAAGTAGAGTCCTCAACAAAACTGAAAATAACTACTCAACTACACACAAAGAAGGACTTGCAATCATATGGGCACTAAAACACTTTAAATACCTCATTTTAGGCTACAAGATTACCATACTAACAGACCACCAACCCCTAGTCTATCTTTTTAACTCCAAAGACTTACATGGGAGAGTTGCTAGATGGAAAACAACTCTCCTTGATTACGATCCCATGATCGTATACTTAGCTGGGAAAGCTAACGTAGTGGCAGACTGCTTGAGCAGACAAACTCACATCACCCCCATAACCCAAACCACATGCATACCTATGCATGAACTCAGAGATGAAACTGACAGAGACCCAATATGGTCTCCAATAAAACAGCATCTCATATCACAAACCCCCTTACACTCCCGACCACCTGTCCCTATTGAGGAACTCAATCTGGTCGACGGAGTCATAAGGAGAACCATTAATACAAGAGAGGTTACTGTTATTCCCAGAGCCCTAGTCCCCAAGGTCCTTCACATATTGCACGACAGTGCAATGGGAGGCCACTCGGGCAGAGATAAGACACTAAACACTGCTAGACACACATATTATTGGCCTTACATGAAAAGAGATATAACCACACACATAGATTCTTGTGTAACTTGCAAACAATTCAGAGGCCCTAACCTGAAGCAAATCAACATAAAAGATATCCCACTCCCTGCTGAACCATGGGAAACACTTGGCATTGACCTACTGAAAATGCCAACGAGCCATCAAGGTTCCAATTATGTACTCACAGCAGTTGAGTATTTATCTAAATACACAATCTTAATACCACTCCAGGACAAAACAGCAGAGACTGTAGCCAAAACCCTGGTCAACAATATATTTTGTAAATACAACATACCACACACAATGTTATCTGACAATGGCTCAGAATTCAAAAATGAAGTGATGCGCGAAATAGCACATCTCTACAACATTGACCAAACATTTGCCACTGCATACCACCCCCAGGGAAACGGTCTGACTGAGCGAACAAATCGCAAGGTCCTAGAAATTCTCAGACCATTGGTCAATGACCTCTTGGACACTTGGGAAGATTGGCTACCACAGGTACAAGCCAGTATCAATAGCACAGTCAATTCCGCAACAAAGATGTCCCCACATGAAATAATTTTCGGCCAACCAATGCGCCTACCCTACCAAATATTCAACCAACCCCCCCCCACCCTTATACAACCTAGATAACCTCGCACACTGCATTAAAAGAGGTATGCAAACAATTTACAAAAAAGTTAGAGCAAACCTGAAAGAAGCCCAGGAAAAGACAAAGACAAAACAACACAAACGGTCAATTCCACTTGACATAGCACCTGACGACACAGTCATGGTAAAAGACTCAGGTCGAACAAACAAACTCAAACCCAAATTCCTAGGCCCCTTCATAGTCACAAGTTCACTCCCTAACAATGTTTTCCTACTAACAGATCCTTCTGATCACTCCACCTTCACCATACATGGAGAGAAGTTGAGAAAGGTCAAACTGAACCTCGACCCAATCTCACCTCCCATCCACAACCCACCTATCACAGACACACACCAATCACCAATACGCAAGTCTCATCCCATGACTCTGCGTCGACGCAACTAAACATGCACTCTAGCTCTCGCCCCTGAAGATGCAGGACGTCATGAGTAGGAAAACAGGTCACATGCTGTCAAGAAATCTGTAATGGATAGTCCGCTATCTCGGGAAAAGGTTGGGATTTCTGTGAGGGGGGTTATGGTTTGATAATTGTTAATTATTGTTGGTTGAGGTTGTGGGTAAGGATAATATTGTGGGTTTGGAGGAAGGTTAGGTGGTGGTTGGTGGTATGGTGTGGAGTGGGTTTGAACAGGTGGGGTATGGGGGGAGGAAGGGGGAAGTTTTGGTACTGTTGCTGAATGGGAGGGGGGTTATTATGTGTTGGGATATGGGGGTTGGATGGATTATGGTTTATAGGAGGTTTTGTTTGCATATTTGGTTGGATGGGAGGAATGGGTGGTTGTGATTGTGAGGGGTGAAAGGGGTCTACTTGAGGAAGCTGGTTGAAAAAAGGTAAGACATCGTTCTCATAAAGGGGAGTTATAGGGGTATCTGCATTAGGATTAGATTTGTCATTGCCAATTAAGTCTTCTGTGTGTATTTCCTCTTTGTCACTGGATATGTCCTGTGGTTGTTTTTCCTCTTTGGATCTTGACAGGACGTTATGCATCTTTTGAATGACTTTACTTCTTGTTCCAGTCGCCATGTTTGTCGAAGTATGTATTAGTTAATAGTTAGGTTTGATTTGTAGTCTAAGAAAAAATAGTTAAAATAGGAATAATAGGTATATAGTAACTAAGGGTAATATGTTATGCTTAGATAAGGGAGGGGGGGTATGGGATGTCAACATTTATATACGGGTTACATATAAGAATATATAATTATAAATGGTAAAAATGTAAATATGGCAATAATAATAATGGGTTATATATTGTGCAAATAATATATGATATATTGTGTATAATAATAATTATATGTGTACATATATAGCTGGTTAACAGTAGTAATTATGAAAGGTAAGTTACATTTATAAAAACATCTAAGTTCTATGTAAAATATAAATGGGTGGTACGTAGTGAAAGCAATTAACGGTTATTGTATATATAAATATATATAGTTTAGACAAGAATTACTTAACTGTAAGAATACATATGAATGTGATATTATGTAATAGTCAAATCTAGTAAAGTTATTGCATATCTATAAATATGAAATGGTATTAGGAATATGTGAAATTGGTATTTGATTCACACATATATATATATATATACAGGATATACAGTGTAAAAGGTTATATAAAATATTGTGAAGAAGAATTATTTGACATTGGCAAATAATTATGTGATTATAATAGTTATTGAGAGATATATTTAAAATACAGTATTTTTAAATAATAAATTGGTACAGTATAAGATGGAAGTATGCAAAAATGATTTTAACTTAGTTGTGTAACTTAATTAAGTAGCTTAGTTTTATAATAAGATAATGTTGTTGAAATATTAAATCACTAAAAGTTACATATGTTATATATATGTAATCATAGGGTACCTTTATGGGTATATTCCCGGTTATCGATAATTATATCGATGTGCTTCCGGTCCGTCAGGTGTGGCTGTGGCGGTCCGTAGACTTGTTTGTAGTTACGCGTTGAGAGGGGCGTAACATCACCATAGAAATAGGGTACTGGGGAGAGATGAGCAGTGTGTGGAAATATCTCTTGATGAGGGTAGTGTCTCGTTGATGTTCTCGTAAAAAAAAAAGGAAAGCAGTATCAGGGATTCAGAAATGGATAGGTAAGGTAATAGTAGTAATGATACTATTACGTATTTGAAAAGGGTGTTGGTTGGGTTACCTTATTTAGAGGCTGGTAATTATTGTTGAGTCGGCGATAACGTAGGTGTTGTGCATGGTGTGGTTTTGCTGCCACCAGGTGGTGAGAAATTTTCACCACCGCTTCTTTTGGAGGAACACAATTGGTGCAGAGGGGTGCGCAGGATGAGTCCTCGATAGTCTTTTTTTTCTTTTTTTTTTCTGGTAGTTAGTTTGTTTCTTTAGAGACGTGGGCGCGGTCACCGCTTGCCACCAGTAATAATGTATCGTTCACTAGGTACGGGGTACTGGTATATGTAGATTCGTATTAAGTTTATACCATTTTATTCAAAGCTTTCAGGTTTTGCAGTTATGGTATATACACTGTCAACTGTTAAACAGAACGATACATTAATGTGGTTACATATATATAACTGTTTATCACACCACTTCTTGTTGCACAACACCTGTCATCGTCCCAACTCTTCGTCTCGGCCACGTTACCTTGGTGGTCATTGGCCGGAAGTGACATCTCAGCACTTTATTGTGTTGGGTTTAGTCTTTAGTCTTTACATTAATTTCGAGAAGGTCCGTTGTCTCACATGGGTGGTGCAACTGCATTGATTATGTATTGTTGTCTATTATCATACATGTTAATTATATATCCAGGGGAGGATCGTTAGTATACGTAATTTGTGTTTTGTGTTTGTTTGGTTACTCGGATGTTCATGTGCGTTCGTATGTCTGTTTGGTGGTCGAGTTGTTGTTGCAGACCCGAAGATTGCTGACTTAATTCTTAGTCAGCTAGAAGGGCCTGACATTGAGTGGGTGAGTGAGTGAGGGAGTGAGTGAGGGAGTGTGAGCGAGTGACGTTACTCATCATGTATATGGTGGCGTATACAATAATAATAATAATAATAATAATAATAATAATAATAATAATAATAATAATAATAATAATAATAATAATAATAATAATAATAATAATAATAATAAAGTCTACGGAACAAAAATGCTTTATTTCAACAATTCGAAAAGCGTGACACACAAAAATAACACGCTATCGTATTAATATATATATGATGATAATAATAATAATAATAATAATAATAATAATAATAATAATAATAATAATAATAATAATAATAATAATAATAATAATAATAATAATAATAATAATAATAATAATAATAATAATAATATTTAAAGTGTTTTAGTGCCCATATGATTGCAAGTCCTTCTTTGTGTGTAGTTGAGTAGTTATTTTCAGTTTTGTTGAGGACTCTACTTGCGTAGGCTATGGCGTGTTCTTTGCCATTGTCATCTTTCTGTTGTAGGACTGCGCCTATTCCTTTAGAGGAGGCGTCTGTGTAAAGAAAGAATTCTTTCTTCATATCAGGGAAAACTAGTACAGGGGCTGTGGTGAGTGCGTGTTTGAGAGTGTCGAAACTTTGCTGTTCTGCTTCTGACCATTGAAATGGCTCGCCTTTCCTTGTGAATTTGGTCAGAGGGGAAGCAATATCAGCAAAGTTTCGGATAAAGTGTCTGTAGTAGGAGGCTAACCCAATGAAACTTCTTGTTTCATTAGCGTTTCTGGGGGTTGGGAAATTGTTTATTGTATCTATTTTATCAGTGGTTGTGTGAATCCCTTTTGCATCCACTTTATGGCCTAGGAAGGTGAGTTCCTTCATTGACTAGATAAACACCATATGAGGACGGAGCCTTTATTTGTACGACGTTTCGCTTATTACAGCTTTTTCAAGTACAAGTTGAGATATAAATGCTTGAGATTAAATAAGGGGAACGGGGAGAGAAAAGGGGGGGGGGAAGGAGGAGGAGGAGGGGGGGGGGATTGGACACTGGGAAAGGATGAGAATGCCGGCCAAACGTCCGTGAGCATTTGTATCTCAACTTGTACTTGAAAAAGCTGTAATAAGCGAAACGTCGTACAAATAAAGGCTCCGTCCTCATATGGTGTTTATCTAGTCAATCTTGTCGGCAGACTGCCACTTTTAAGCGAGTTCCTTCATGAGGAATCTACATTTCTTTAATTGAATCTTTAATCCCGTATGTTTGAGACGTTTGATGACAATCTCTAAAGTGTTAAGGTGGTCTCTTTCTGTGGGACTATATATAATGAGGTCGTCTAAATAGACGAATAATGAGATTCCTATCATGTCACTGAAAATGCGGGTCATCAACCTTTGTTGGGTTGAGGGGGCATTCTTAAGGCCAAAGGGCATACGTTCAAACTGAAAGTGTCCTTTGTCCGTGGAAAATGCAGTTACGGGTTTTGATTCCTCTGTTAGTTCGACCTGCCAGAAGGCTGACTTGAGGTCTATTGTGGAAAAAACAGAGTTCCCGTTGCCAATGCATTGTAGTACATCTTGCATGGCGGGGAGGGGGTGTGGGTCAGATTGAGTTAGGTTGTTTATTTTTCTGAAGTCAACAACAGGGCGTAAGGTTCCGTCTTTCTTAGGGACCAAAAAGAGGGGACTGTTCCATGGGGAGTCTGAATGGGAAATTACGCCTTGGTGTATCATCTCATGTACACTGTCATTGACTTGGGATTTCCTACTGTGGGGTATGCGGTAAGCGGGGGTGTATGAAGGGGGGGTGTTTGGGGGAATTTGGATGTGATGTTTGATTATATCACATTTGCCTAGTGATTCGCCTTCTAAGGCGACAGCTGATCTATTCCTCTGTAGGAGAGCTAATAGCTCGTTATGACTTTCTCCGTCAGCTGATGTCGTGATTTGGTCTGGGGGAATAGGGGGGAGGGGTTGTGTTGGTCTTACTTGGTTGATGTGTTGCGGCAGTGGTTCCTGGATAGGGGAATTATGGAGATGGACTGCGCAGATGTTTGTATTCTTCCTGATTTTACGGTGTTGTTCTGAGGTGTTTGTTAACATAGCTAGTGTATGTTTATTTTCTGATATTGTGTCCCAGGAGGACTCAATGGTTATGTTGTTAATCCTGGACGTGTCTGAGTCGATTATGACGTCCTGATGGTCTATTGCACCGGGTATGTATAGTGGGACTGTTATTGAATGTCTAGGGGGTATGATGACTGTGTTAGACATCAGTGCCTTTGAGGTGACATAAGGGGGTGGTCGGAAGGAATAGTTGTTAGTGGGATTGGGAGTATTAAAGGAAGGTAGACATGAGAGATGTTGTGTGTCTGAGTTGGGTGTCTCAGGAACTGTTGATTCATTATTTACATCTCGGAAGGAGATTTTGTTAGTCTCAAAATCTATCTTAGTTTTCCAAATCTTTAGTGAGTGTAGTCCTATTATACCTTGTTGATCAAGGCTCCATTCATCAGCTATGTGGAAAGTTGTGAAACCTACTTTGTGATTGTTGACTTCAATATTTAAGTCTATGGTGTCGTGTAGAGGAATTGTGCTCCCTTCTATTAAGAGTCCTTCCATATTGGAAAATTGAATTTGGGGTGGGTCATTTAATGCTTCATACAGAGCTCTTGGGATGATGTTCAGGTTTGTTCCTGTATCAACCATCATGTCAACTTTAAGTTGGTCTAAGCTTACTTCTAGGGTGAGGTATTTGTGTTGTGTATGAGATATTCCTATGGTGGTTTGGTGCGTGAGGCTGGTACACGTTCCCCCAATCGTTGTTTAGTATTGGTTGTCGTGTTGGAGGGGGGTGTTTGTCGATGGGTGGTGAATGGGTTGTTAGTTCTCTGATGCGGTTGTTGTTGTGTTTTCTGTAGGTAACACTCTTCGTTGGAGTGAGATGATGTTTGGTGTAGGTTGCAGTATTTGATTGGATGTGTTGGTGTAGATAGGAGTGGGTGTTTAAAGGGGGGTGGAACTTGTTTGTTTTGATTCTGGTGTGAGGTAGTAGTATGCACTGAGCGTGGGTGTTGTTTTTGCTGTGTCCAACACTGGGCATCTGTGTGGGAAATGGTTCCATGAACTGAGCAAGGGATAGGGTGGTGTTGTACCTGCGTGTGTTGCTTTTGCTGTGTCCAACACTGGGCATCGGTGTGGGAAAAGGTTCCATGAACTGAGCAAGGGATAGAGTGGTGTTGTACCTGCGGGTATATTCCCGGTTATCGATAATTATATCGATGTGCTTCCGGTCCGTCAGGTGTGGCTGTGGCGGTCCGTAGACTTGTTTGTAGTTACGCGTTGAGAGGGGCGTAACATCACCATAGAAATAGGGTACTGGGGAGAGATGAGCAGTGTGTGGAAATATCTCTTGATGAGGGTAGTGTCTCGTTGATGTTCTCGTAAAAAAAAAGGAAAGCAGTATCAGGGATTCAGAAATGGATAGGTAAGGTAATAGTAGTAATGATACTATTACGTATTTGAAAAGGGTGTTGGTTGGGTTACCTTATTTAGAGGCTGGTAATTATTGTTGAGTCGGCGATAACGTAGGTGTTGTGCATGGTGTGGTTTTGCTGCCACCAGGTGGTGAGAAATTTTCACCACCGCTTCTTTTGGAGGAACACAATTGGTGCAGAGGGGTGCGCAGGATGAGTCCTCGATAGTCTTTTTTTCTGGTAGTTAGTTTGTTTCTTTAGAGACGTGGGCGCGGTCACCGCTTGCCACCAGTAATAATGTATCGTTCACTAGGTACGGGGTACTGGTATATGTAGATTCGTATTAAGTTTATACCATTTTATTCAAAGCTTTCAGGTTTTGCAGTTATGGTATATACACTGTCAACTGTTAAACAGAACGATACATTAATGTGGTTACATATATATAACTGTTTATCACACCACTTCTTGTTGCACAACACCTGTCATCGTCCCAACTCCTCGTCTCGGCCACGCTACCCTCGTGGTCATTGCCCGGAAGTGACATCTCAGCACTTTGGTGTGTTGGGTTTAGTCTTTAGTCTTTACATTAATTTCGAGAAGGTCCGTTGTCTCACATGGGTGGTGCAACTGCATTGATTATGTATTGTTGTCTATTATCATACATGTTAATTATATATCCAGGGGAGGATCGTTAGTATACGTAATTTGTGTTTTGTGTTTGTTTGGTTACTCGGATGTTCATGTGCGTTCGTATGTCTGTTTGGTGGTCGAGTTGTTGTTGCAGACCCGAAGATTGCTGACTTAATTCTTAGTCAGCTAGAAGGGCCTGACATTGAGTGGGTGAGTGAGTGAGGGAGTGAGTGAGGGAGTGTGAGCGAGTGACGTTACTCATCATGTATATGGTGGCGTATACATGTATACTGTATGTGTTTATGTATATGTATGCATATATTAATTTGTGTGTGTATGATTTTATGTATATATGTATGTATGTATGTATGCATATAAGTCTGTATGTGTACATATGTATGTATACTGTATGTGTTCATGTTTATGTATGCATATATTAATTCATGTGTGTATGTATGTATGTATGTATGTTGTATGTGTGCATGCATGCATGTATGATGTGTATGTATGTATGTATGTATGTATGTATGTATGTGTGGGTGCATTACTATATTATTTCCTTTTACAAGATGTTGCACATAATTTAGATACATTTCCCATGCAATTTTATCACTTCTAAGATATCCCTGATCTTTTTCTTTTCATTTTTTCTTTTAATCTTTCTGTGCAAGTATGCTTTGTCATGTCACTCTCCTCCCGTCCTTCATACTTCTTTTCGTTTTCCCAAAGAATTTTTCTTTCCTTTTTCAAAGTATTTACATGGCTTTTGGTTAATAGTATCGTGTTTCAATAATCCTATTTCGTCTTTTTCTTTTTCCTCTTCTCTGCGCTTGTATCGTCACAATGGCCGGATGATGAATACAGCTGTTATTTGTTTTTTCTAGCCTGAATATTTTTCTTCTTATTCTTTTTCTCTTAACATTTCTTGAGTTAATAGTTAATATTGAGGATACTGACTGTCTTTTTTTACTTTTCTGTGTGTGACTGTAGTTCTATATGATACTGTTCTGTCTACCATTCTATCCGGAAATAGATTCAATTTGGAAGGAGGTAGAAACAACTTTGCCAATCGTGCAGTTAATGAATGGAATAAACTTCCTGCACAGGTAGTGCAATGTAGTTCAGTTCGAAGCTTTAAGAATCATTTAGATAAACACCTAAGCAAGATGCTGTAACGATTATAATTTATCTTATATTATTGGTTTTTGTTTTGTTATCATTTGTCTGTTTGATTTTTCTTTATTATTAGTTATATGTCGATTTATTATTATTTACTATTTACCTGTTTGTTTATTATCTAACTATACCTATGCATTTATTTATGTATTTTATTTGTTATTTACATTATTGTAGTTTTTATCTATTATATTATTATTATGATTTTTTTTGCATCCGACCTAGATATGGACCAAAAGGTCTCCTGTCGGCATGCTCCGCCTTTGTAATCCTTTGTAATCTGTCATTCTCTTTGTCTGGTGGTCCCACCGTCTATATCTGTCTATCTCTCTGTTCGTCTGTTCGTCTTCCTCTTTTTATTTCTGTCTCTCTAACAATGTTTGTGTAGGGGAAGGGGATAGTTTTGTATGCATATACAAATAATATGAATATTGAGTTATTTTCTCTTTTATTGTTGACAACAACAAAAATCTCCCAGCGTAATAAACAATTTTATTTGCAAGTTAATGGCAGTTTAGGATACTTAATATGTATACTTAAAACTTTATGCATCCTAGAAATGTTTTTTAATTAGAAATGTTTAGTTTCTTTATGCTCAAGTTTTCATAAAAGGGCCCAAATCAAAATGCTTCGTAAGGGTGTAACGTCATGTCGACGCTACTGTTTTCGCTCCGCCTACTCTCTTTTGATTGGTCGACGGAGCTCAAAGATCTGACTTGACGTCATCCAATAGCAGTCTGAAATATTCCATTAACCTAATTACAACCCATTTTCTTGCTTAGTTCACTATCTGAATAATGTGTATTATGTTTTTATCATATACTATATACTAAGGTTATGTACAATAAATATAATTACTAAAATATTTTTGCCCTCAACGAAAAGCCTGTAAGTAAGAAAGTAGTGACGTCAAGACGCTTGTGACGTTAGTCTCAAAGCCAATGAAAACATAGTAATGTTAACCACTTCACTGACAGCTGAAAGTAGTCCTGCAAGTTATAAGATTATTTCTTGATAATCTGGAGCTGCAAACGTATCACAAAATGTACCTCGAAATAATGAGGATTATCAGACTATGCTAGATGTGAACGTAAGCTTGGGAATTTTAGATTAGTCTCAATTCATATGTACTGTATATAAATACATTAAGAGAGTATCATTTCTCTTTACTTTGTCCGAAATATTCCTAATAAATGAAACTGGCTCAAAATGTATCAAAACTATATAAGTACATATTTAGTTGTAGGGTAATAAAACCAAATTAAAGTAATATACATATATATATATATATATATATATATACACATATATATATATATGTGTGTGTGTGTGTGTATGTTTATATATACATATATATGTATATACATATATATATATATATATATATATATATATATATATATATATATGTTGAAGTATTTTTGTTCATGTGAGGGACCAAAACCATGTAACTGACTGGAAAAATGCCAGTAAAATAACCTCCTGTAATTCCTTTACTGAAAGGAACATCATTGAATCAAGCCACATTAAACAAACTTTTGACCAAAATATCAATCTGTGCTTAGGTATATACAGGCATGATCATTTCATTTCAAAGAAAATTTTTGGATGTTATCCTGCCCGGACATTTGGTCCCTCTGTGACCTGAGGACTGTGGGTAATTTTCTCAGGCTTGTGTGATTCATCTTTCCGTGTTCCCTAAAATATTTTTACTTCTGTAGTATATATATACTATCTCTGTATCTCCCTTACTGTATTCACTTGATGATGTCTATTGACGAAAACGTTCGGACTACGTTTCTTATTTACTAGTGTTTTTTCTGCACACACACACACACACACACACACACACACACACACACACACACACACACACACACACACACACACACACACACACACACACACACACACACACACACACACACACACACACACACACACACACACACACACACACACACACACACACACACACACACACACAGACACACACACATATATATATATATATATATATATATATATATATATGTATATATATATATATGTATATATATATATATGTATATATATATATATATATATATATATACATATGCATATCCTCTCCTCCTCCTCCTCTTGTCTTTCTCTCTTCTTCCTCCCCTTCTCTTTCTGTCTTCATCTCCTCTTCCTTTCCTTTTCTCCTTTTCTTCCTCCTCTTGTCTTCCTCTCCTCTTCCTCCCCTCTTCCTCTCGCCTTCCTCTCCTCTTCTTCTTCTTTTCCTCTCCCCCTCCTCCTCTCGTCTTCCTCTCTTCTTCTTCCCCTCTTCCTCTCCTCTTCTCCTTCTCTTCCTCCTCTTTTCCTCTCCTCTTACTCCTCTCTTCCTCTCGCCTTCCTCTCCTCTTCTTCTTCTTTTCCTCTCTTCCTCCTCCTCTCGTCTTCCTCTCTTCTTCTTCCCCTCTTCCTCTCCTCTTCTTCTTTTCCTCTCCTCCTCCTCCTCCTCTCGTTTTCCTCTCTCCTTCCTCCCCTCCTCCTCTTCCTCCTCCCGTCTTACCCGTGTTTCATTTTCTTCCAATTTCCCTCCTCTTTATCGTGGAGGATGTTTGTCGGATCCGGCTTTTGGGGCGAAGGGGGGGGGAGGGCGCGTGTTCAGGAAGGGGGATGAAAGGAGCCCGGGGGGAAGGGGGGAGGGGGGAAAGGGGCTTCCTCGACACATATTGCAAACCCCGAAGGGCTGCAGTGTCCGGGTACTCGAGTGGGAGGCACCGACCTGACGTCGCAGAATTTTTTTTTTTTTTTTCTGACGCGAGATCCGGTCGTTTCTTTTTGCGTGGAAAAACGTCCCGTTTCAGATAACTTGCACCTTCTTCTTTTACGTCTTCTTCGTCCTCGTCCTCCTCTTCCTCCTCCTCCTCCTCCTTTTCCTCCTCCTCCTTCTTCTCCTCCTCCTCCTCCTCTTTGCCTTCTTTTTTATCATTTATCCCTCCTCTTCTGTTTTGTTGTTGTTCTTCTTTTTCTTTCCTATTTTCTTCTCTTTCTTCTTCCTTTTCTTTCCTATCTTCCTCCTTTTCTTCTTCTTCTTCCTCGTTTTCTTCTTCTTTCCTTTTTCTTCTTTTTTCTTCCTCTATTCTTTTTCTTTTTTCTTCCTTTTCTTTTGCCCTTTTTCTTATTCTTGTTCTTCTTCATCTACTCCTTTCTTTGATTTTATTTTTCTTTCCCATTCTTTTTATATTTTTGGTCTCCTGTTCTTCCTCTTCTTTTCCTTCGACTTTTCGTCTTTTCTTTCCTCATTTCTCGTATTTCATCATTATTGTAGTTCTTGTTCATTATTCATATTCATTCTCATCTTCTTCATCTTCTTCTTTTTCCACTTATTTCCTCTCTATTTTTCTTCCTCTCCTTCTTCATCGTCATCTTATTTCTTTTCCTTTCTGTATTACTCTTCTTTTTTAGTCCTGTGGCCTCTTTCTTTCCCTCTGTCTCCTCCTCCTTCTCTTCCTCTTCTTTCCTTCACTCTCTCTTTTCCCCTTCCTCTTTTTTTCTCTCTCTTCTTCAGCTCTCTCTCTCTCTTTCTCCCTCTTCCTCATTCTTTCTCTT
>NC_134778.1:65286942-65289442 GCF_046742065.1 Oratosquilla oratoria | reverse complement strand
GTGTGTGTGTGTGTGTGTGTGTGTGTGTGTGTGTGTGTGTGTGTGTGTGTGTGTGTGTGTGTGTCTGTGCGTTTGAATGTATGTGTGTTTGCATCTTTTGTGTATGCGTCTGCTTATGTGTGTGTGTGTATGTGTGTGTGTGTGTGTGTGTGTATGTGTGTGCGTTTGTATGTGTATGATTGTGTGTGTGTGATTAACATTTGTCTTTGGTCACGTGTTGGACTCGTGATCGACCGTTGAGACCCTCGTGAATGAGGGTTTACTGTATGAGTGATGCAGTCACCTTACGGACTCCCTACGTCTAATCTCTTCCCCAGGGGGACAGTGACGGCTTGCAGTAGTGTGACGCTTCATTTACATCTTATTCTATCCATCTTTATACCAAGAGGTTTTTTTCCCCCTTATAAGGGAGGTAGCCAAATCAGAGGCACGTACATCTACTCCCACCCACTCCACTCCACTCCACCACCCTCTCCCCCTCTTATCTTAGCTCCTCGTGGATGACATCTTATTACATCTTATTTTTTTATTTGGTTTTATTTTATTTATTTTATTTTGTTTTGTTTTGTTTTTTGGTTCGTGTTATTTTATTTTAATTTTATTTTATTTATTTCATTTTATTCTATTCATCTTCTTTTTATCTTATTTTATTTTTTTATTTTGTTTTATTTTATTTTACTTTATTCTATTTTATTTTATTTTATTTCATTTTATTTTATTTTTGCTTCGTGTTATTTTGTTTTTATTTTTATTCTATTTTATCTTATTCTGTTCTATTCATCTTCTTTTTATTTTATCTTATTTTCTATTTTATTTTATTTTATTTTACTTTATTCTAATTTATTTTATTTTATTTTATTTTATTTTATTTTATTTTATTTTATTCTATCTTATTTTATTTTATTTTATTCTATTTTATTCTATTTTATTTTATTTTATTTTATTTTATTTTATTTTGAGAGGCTGAACATAGCCCAGAACACCCTATTAGACCTTTGTAGTGATCAGGATAGAAGCGCTGGTTATTCCCTTTGGTCTTTCTCGCGGGGATGTCGGCTGACTTCGTTCGAGGTTCTCCTCGGCCATGTGACGTCACAGACGTCACGTGTGCCCCAAGTGTGACGTCATGCATCGTACACGATCTTTCTTGAAGGAATTGTATTCAGCATAAAGACGGATGTATGTGTCTATTATGCATTATCTGTATGTGTGTGTATATGTATATATATATGTAATGTGTATATATGCACTTATGTATGTATGTATGTATGTATACATGCGTGTGTGTATGTATGTATGTATATGTATATATGTATTTTTGTGTATGTATGGTTGAATACCTGTATGTACTCGTATGTATGTATGTGTGTGTGTATATATGTATGTGTATGTATGTGTGTGTGTATATATGTATGTGTATGTATGAGTGTGTGTGTATGTATTTATGTGTATGTATGTGTGTGTGTATATATGTATGTGTATGTATGAGTGTGTGTGTATGTATTTATGTGTGTGTGTGTGTGTGTGTGTGTGTGTGTGTGTGTGTGTGTGTGTGTGTGTGTGTGTGTGTGTGTGTGTGTGTGTGTGTGTGTGTGTGTGTGTGTGTGTGTGTGTGTGTGTGTGTGTGTGTGTGTGTGTGTGTGTTCATGTATGCAAATACGAAAACGAGCTAACTTTTCGGGGTTTTGTCTCTCCTTTTCCTCTTCGTAATTTTTTCTCTTTTCTAAAGAATTTCTATGATCTCTATTTCAGATCTTAATTCTCCGTGAAAGATCTTTTGCAATGATACATCTAACCGTGGCCGTGTCGCGACTCTGCCCCCGTTTTCTGTGTATCATAAACTGTGTGATATCTATCAAAGGTTATTGTGGTACATTGTACATTCTCGTACAACGTCGAGTCTGCCTTGCAATTTCTTTTTAATTTTATTTTATCGTTCTTCGTTTGTCTGCTACTGTGATTATGTTTGACACGTGTCAGAGACATGCGTGAAAGATGCTTTCCTGAGTTTGACACATGTTTGACACATGTTTGACACATGTTGAATGCAAGTGTGGACGATGGTTTCTTAGGCGGATTCAGAATAAATCAAGGATTCTATTTTAACGTTGCTATTTCCATCCGTATGAACAAGTAATATTTGAATTTCTTGTTATATGCTTGTGTTTTACTCTACATGTTCAATTTTAGTTGTATAAATATACTGTTGAATTAGTTTATTAAAAAAATACATCTTACTGCAATTGTGGAATATGAAAATGTGCGTTCGTATATTAAAAAAATCCATATTTTTGTAAATTATGTTCTCGTTTATGCGCATATTTCATGTCACAGAATATGCTTAGTGACCTATTTAATTAAGAAAAATTAATGCAGTGATGTTTTGGAAAAAGTACACCATGAACATAACCAGAGGCAGATATCCTCTGAATCGTTCAAGGATGGAAGTGTAATGGCCGATCCTGCAGTAAATGACGCTATTCCACTCAGCGAGACTCTG
>NC_134778.1:65279442-65281942 GCF_046742065.1 Oratosquilla oratoria | reverse complement strand
CCTCCAAGGAAAGTTGACCTCCGCGGTGACCTCCCTGTCTCTCTCTGGAAAAGGGGGCAGGGGGGAGGATGGGGACGGTGAGGAGATTTTTTTTTTTTTTTTTTTTTTTTTTTTTTTTGTGTGGAATGTCACTCCCACGGGCTTTGTTTGAGCCCGTGTGGTTGGTGGGTGCTTATGGAAGACACATCTTCCAAGATATGAAGTGGGATGGTGTAGCTTGTTAGAGAAGCTTGGGAGGCAATGGAAAAGAGAGGCTACAGCTGTTAGAGCGGCGGCGGACGCTCAAGTAGCTGACGGAGCTCATGGGGGGCTTGGGAGGCGGCAGAGGTGGCTCACAAGACGACCTTCAGGGGGCGCCGATGGCCCCCGTCTGAGGTGGCGGGGCAGTCGCTTAGGCAGTGCAGGAGTTTTCGGCATTTTCTGCACGGCAGTGGTCGCACGGCCGGTCTTCCGTGGTACTCTGGAGATTCAGTTGCCAGAAGCAACGGTCCTCGAGACGCAGCCTGAAGATCAGCTTTTCTACCCGTCTGGGAGTGGAGCGGGGGAGGACGAGAGTGACTTTGATCTATGCCAGACGTTTTTGACCCGTCTTTCGCCCAGGCTTATGAAGTGCTGTTCCTCCAGTCCTCTGGAGACGACTTTTCAAACGCTGAATTGTGTTACTAAGCATCCACTAAGTTTTGGATCGCGGCCATCTGTGGCCATCTGTGACCATCTCTGGTAATCTGTGACCATCTGTGGCCATCTGTGGCCATCTGTGGCCATCTGTGGCCATCTGTGGCCACCTGTTGGCCACAGGGTGAGAGCCAACGCTCCATGTAGACAATTTCATTCGTGGTGAGGCCGTTGGACACACTATGGCAAAATTCTGGCTGGCAAGAAATATATAAATAAATAATTGAAAATAGATAGAATGAATGAATAGAAAAAATATTATTTCTTCTTTTTCGTCGTCGTCTTCTGTTTTTTCTTCTGCTTCTGTGTTCGTTTTCATTTTCTTCTTCTTTCGCCTCTTCTCTTGCTTCTTCTTTTTCTTCTTCTTCTTCTTCATTATCATTATTATTATCATTATTATTATTATCATTATTATTATTATTATTATTACTATTATTATTATTATTATTATTATTATTATTATTATTATTATTATTGTTATTATTATTATTATTATTATTATTATTATTATTATTATTATTATTATTATTATTATTATTATCATTATCATTATTTATAATTATTATTGTTATCATTATTATTGTTCTTATTATGATTATTATTATTATCATTATCATTATCATTATTATTATTATTATTATTATTATTATTATTATTATTATTATTATTATTATTATTATTATTATTATTATTATTATTATTATTATTGTTATCATTATCATTATTATCATTATCATTATTATCATTATTGTCATTATTATCAGTATTATCATTATTACTATTGTTCTTATTTTTCTTTTTCCATTATTACTCTTTTTATTTATTTTTATTTTCCTCCTTCTCTTCTGCTTCCTCTTATTCTTCCTCTTCTTCCACTCCCTCCTCCTGGTCGTTCTCCACTTCCTCCACCTCTCTCTCCTCTTTTTCCTCCTCATGTTTGATGGGAAGATGTTTCCTTTAGAAGCTTCCGATGAAACGCCCACCTTGCGCCATTTGCTAAAGATTAGCTTCCCCGGGTCTTGCACATCTGACACCATTCTCTCTCTCTCTCTCTCTCTCTCTCTCTCTCTCTCTCTCTCTCTCTCTCTCTCTCTCTCCCTCTATATATATATATCTATCTATCTCTCTATCTCTCTCTCTCTCTATCTATCTATCTATCTTTATCTATCTATCTATCTCTCTCTCTCTCTCTCTCTATATATATATATATATATATATATATATATATATATATATATTTATATATATATACATACAATACATACATACATACATACATACATACATACATACATACATACATACATACATGCATATAACCCAAGTAAATGTAATGTTATGCACCTATGCACATAGATAGAAATCACATAAGTACGATTACAAGTTATGTGGGAATTTGTTAACAAAAAGGATCTCGGCGTAATCATCAGTAATGATCTCAAATCATCTAAGCAGTGTATTTCAGCCTCAGAGAAGGCAAATAAGATTCTAGAAATGATTGCGCGATATTTTGGTTTTAGAAATGCAATCTGTCATTAACAAGCTATAAATCGTTAATTCGTCCACACTTGGAATATGCTGTTTCCGTATGGTCACCGAATCTCATTAAAGACATTGACATATTGGAAAAAGTACAACGGCGAGCCACAAAACTGATTCCAAATAAATATATAATACGAAAATCATCTAAAACATATGAAAGTGTTTTCATTAAAAAAGCGTAGACTCAGAGGTGACTTGATACAGGTCTTTAAGATTCTAAAGGGAATTTGTAACATCAGAAGTGACGAAATGTTCACATTGAATGCGAATCAGACAAGAAGTA
>NC_134778.1:65269442-65274442 GCF_046742065.1 Oratosquilla oratoria | reverse complement strand
ACTAGAATATTAAGTAAGATAATTCCCTCCAACATAGTATGGCTGCGGTACATTGATGACATCCTATGTCTGTGGCCCATTCAAGTTAATGTAAATGATTTTTTATGTAAACTTAATAATTTGGTCAGTTCCATTAAGTTCACGGTGGAGATAGAGAATGAAGGTATTTTGCCTTTCCTTGATTGTAATATCTACCGCCGTGAAAGTGAGTTGAAGTTTAGTGTATATCGTAAACCAACCAATGTTTGTTCATATATACACTATTATGCCCTCACACCCTGATGGCGTAAAACGATCTGTTTTTTCTTCGATGTTCCTTAGGGCCGTACGCATTTGCAGCCCAGAGCACATCGATGATGAAATAAGATGTATTTACGATATTGGTACTAAGCTGCAATAACCCACACATGTTCTTGTTACAGCTTACAATCGTGCAAAAAGGACATTTCATAACCTTAGGCTAACCCAGATTTTCAATATGAATAACTTGTTAATTCTACCGTACCAAGAAAACCTGAAAAACATTCCAAATACTTTACGCTATTTGAACATTAATGTAGTCTTTAATAATAAGAATACTGTAAGACAATTGCTCATAAATAATTCTGTAAGTAGTGATAAAGGGTGTGTGTACAAAATACCTTTCAAATCATGCAATCAGTTTTATGTTGGTCAGACTGCTAAAACACTCAAAACACGAATTAATCAATGCAATAAATACTTTAGAGAGGGAAACCAATCTAGCCGCATATTCAACCACATGAACAATTTTAACCACCCAGTTGACTGAGATAACGCTAAAGTCATTATATACAACAATAACATCACAGAGAGAAATTTAATTGAATGCAGTTTGATCAAATCTAGTAAGGGAATAAATGTTAATCTCCATCAAGGTTTGTACAAATTAGATAGTTATATTTCTCATGAAATTTCAAAATTATTTAAATTGTAATATACCACTTATGAGCAATTGTCCCATACTTGTTGGTAACCAAGACGGTATCAATTGTCACGTGTACTTCTTCCACTACCTCTCCGAATTCCTTCTTTACCATGTCTGACTCAGTCATATATTCTGTACCTTGCTTCTTCATTTTATAATTCCTTCTGTGTATCAGTACTGAAGATTTAATTATACGAAAACGCTCTGCTTCGTTAATTTACTTTTTCCTAGTGGTTACTTACGCATTTGCGAACACACGTTTTTAGTGTTTTTATTGAATATATATATATATATATATATATATATATATATATATATATATATATGATGTATGTATATCTATATTTATATGAAGTGGACTTGCTGTGGATGATCCAGGTATGACCCGTCATCCACGAGGAGCTAAGATGAGAGGGAGGAAAGGGTGGTGGATGGGAGTGGGTAAGTGGCTTTTGACTCGGCTACCTCCCTTATGAGAGGGAAAAAAACCTCACTAGGTAGATAGATAGACTTGTTTACCCAAAGACACGCAAACACCAAAGAGAAAATTCGTACGTACGACGTGTCCTATAAAGAATAAAAAAAATGAATATTCAAGAACAAATCTACATTTGGGTAAGCAGCTAGTAATAATTCATGTGTTAATCTCTCTCTCTCTCTCTCTCTCTCTCTCTCTCTCTCTCTCTCTCTCTCTCTCTCTCCTTCTGTCTGTTTGTCCGTATGTAGTTCATCTATAACGAGCAACCGGCTTCGCCAGTCCCTTTGTCGCAGGGGGTTCGACCTTCGGCCCTCATTCAATATCTTCCAAAAGAGGGACAAACAAATCTTTTATCTTCTTTTTTTATCTTATCACAATTAAGAAAGTAAATAAAATAACCAATGAACGAGCAAATCAATTTGACCGCTCTTTTGACAAAATGTCACAATATTCTTATTAAAAAAATGAGAGATTTTTGAGAAATTATTTCCTACTTATACTAAGATTCAGTCTTCCCCTTCAATCATCTTCCGCTTCCTTCTCTTTTTGTCCTCTCCCCCTCTCTCCTTTAACCCCTGTCTTCAACTCTCTCTCTCTCTCTCTCTCTCTCTCTCTCTCTCTCTCTCTCTCTCTTTCTACCCCGCTCTCTCTCCTTCTCCCTCCCTCCCTCTCTACCCTCTCTCCTTCTCTCTCTCTCTCTCTCTCTCTCTCTCTCTCTCCCTCCTTCTCACTCTCACTCTCTCTCTCTCTCTCTCTCTCTCTCTCTCTCTCTCTCTCTCTCTCTCTCTCTCTCTCTCTCTCTCTCTCTCTCTCTCTCTCTCTCTCTCTCTCTCTCTCTCTTTCTCTCTCTATCTATCTATCTATCTGTCACTTTATCTTTCTCCATCTCTCTGTCACTACATCCGCATCTCGCTGTCTACATACACGTCTCACTATCTAACTAATCTATCAATCTATATACCTATCTATATATATATATATATATCCGTCTATTCATCTATCTGTCTGTCTTCCTCTTTCTGAACGCGTGAGAACTGAACGGGACGAGCCGGAGATGTTCTGGTTGGGCTTCATATCCCGACGGCCGCCGCGGGAAGATTCCGCGGTTGGAGGAGGCGTCGCGGAGGAAGGGTTTGTTCAGGACGTCACACTTGTCGCTCAGGGCGATATGGCGAGAATCTTCCAGTCTGCCCAGAGAATCTGGCGCCGAACGACAGAAGCTTTCCATGTCGGTAAGGTAGACTAGATGTGGCTTGGCTGAGCAAGCCTTCCTTGCTGGGTCCTCGACATCCTCTAGTGACAACAGAATCCTAATATATATATATATATATATATATATATATATATATATATATGGAAATAGACTCATCCGCTGGGATTCGAACCCTTGCCTAGGCGGCTTACGTCTTACAAGACAAAGGCCTTACCGATCACGCTATCTCGACCCTACAAAACGAAACGACTTAGTTCACGGCCCAGTCGTTCCGCCGAGGGCACTCGGACAGAACGTGATACGTAATGTATTTCATAAAGGATTTGATGAAATACATTACGTATCACGTTCTGTCCGAGTGCCCTCGGCGGAACGACTGGGCCGTGAACTAAGTCGTTTCGTTTTGTAGGGTCGAGATAGCGTGATCGGTAAGGCCTTTGTCTTGTAAGACGTAAGCCGCCTAGGCAAGGGTTCGAATCTCAGCGGATGAGTCGATTTCCAAAATGTCAAATGATACAAATATATATATACATATATATATATATATACATATACATATATATATACATATATATATATATATATGTATATACATATGTATATACATAAAAAAATTCAATCGCTTTTTTTTTTTTTTTTTTTTTTTTTTTTTTTTTTTTTTTTTTTTTTTTTTTTTTTTTTTTTTTTTTTCCTTGCAAACACAATCGAGACTTACAAGGATCCCGACGGAGGCATAATCAGAGCTCCTTATTACTTTCGATCGTGTTTGTAAGGAATTAAAATTGATGAAAAAAAGTTTATGTGGCTGATAAGATGAAAATCTATGTACTGGGAGTCATGCAGTGTGTGTTGTCCACCGCTTCTGACCCAGGGCAGTGAACAGGATGCAGGGATGACCCGTCATCCAGGAGGTGCCAAGATAAGAGGGAGGGAGGAGGGTGGAGGGGAGTGGAATATATAGGAAATGGAATGGGTGGGAGTGGTTTCTATGCCTTTTTCTTTTTGGGTACCCCCCGTGTAAGGGGGAAAAAGCCTTTGGTATATGTATGTACATATTGGAAATTGGGATGCTATAACACATTTGTATGTATATATATATATATGTATATACATATGTATCTATATATAATATATATATATACATACATACATATATATATATATATATATATATATATATATATATATATATAAATATGTATACATATATGTATATACATATATATATATAATGTATTTATATATGTATATATATATATATATATATATATATATATATATATATATATATATATATATATATATATTAAATTGGGGTTGGAGTGTGAGGCTTTCCCGAGGGGGTAGGAAAGGTTTGATGTAGCTCGATGAAGCAGACCCAACTTGATGAGTCTTCGAGATCAATCAGGGAGGGATGGAGGAGGTAAGCGGACGAGCCTGGAAAAGGGCTGGTCTTCCAGACACCAAAGTAACAGAGATCAGAGTAAATTGCACGTGGGACGCGGGTCTCGTTCCAGGAGCCATGGAAAGCCTGGTTGCGTCCTGGAAGGCCCGCTGGAGTCCGGTGCCCTGGAATGCTTGGGAAAGCGAGAGTCTTGTGAAAGGAATATGCCCTCCCAGAATTGACGGGGGGTCAATGTTCGCGCTGTGCGCAATCGGCGGGGGTAAATGTTCGCGATTAAGAGTAAATGTTGGCGTTTGCTGGGAAATTTTCCGCAGGTAGAGCAGGGGAATATTTGACAAAGAGAAGACTGAATAGCCTTGCAGATCTATTGAGGCCACAAGAGGGATATGATTGATGAAAAAAAAAGAAGAAAAATATGAAAACAAGAAGCATGCATTACAGAGGTGATCATGCATTCGTACACCAACATGTGCATATATACATACGCACACTTGTATTTCATGGGTTAACAAGTGTACGTGCGTGTATGTGTGTGTGCATGTCTTTGTGTATCTGTGTGTGCATTATGTTTGAAGGCAGTTTAAATGGGTTAATGTTCATTGTATTTTTGTGCATGTGTATGTATATATGTATATTTAAGTGCATGTAAATATGTATGTACATTGTATTTTGTGTGTATGTATATGTGTATACTGTATGTAGGCGCATGTACGTATATGTGTGTATGCGTATACTTAAAAGCATGTGATTTGCATATATATGTAAATATTATAGACATTATATGTGTTTGTGTATGCACGTGTATACAGTATATGCATGCAAGTGTGTATGTGCATGCGTTTGTGCATAAGTATATGTATACGCATGTACATGTATACTTACACGTGTAGGTAAATGAGTATATGTATATGCACGTACACATGTGGATATGCATATTCATGTACATGTGTATTTATGC
>NC_134778.1:65234442-65241942 GCF_046742065.1 Oratosquilla oratoria | reverse complement strand
TATAGATAGATATACATATATATATATATATATATATATATATATATATTTAGACTATATTATGACAAATAAGATTGAAGGTGAAAGAAGTAGAGGAGGAGTAATGGGAGAATTTCACGCCTTAACGTTTCGACCCGCAGGGGTCTTGATCACAAGACAATAATCCCACTAACGAAAACAGCGTTGTTTATAAAACCCCGTGTAAAAGCTGTCCCACTTTATATTTTGGTGAATCTGGTCGCGGACTTAATAAAAAGGATAAATGAACATAAAAATGACGTAAAACCCCACAGACCATCTAACTTCATAGTAATGCATGTGGATAAACATGGCCACCTTCCAGACTGGAACAACACAGCCATATTAAATAAAGCATCATCCAAGAAACTGAGGACAATTGAAGCAGCCTACATTAACACTAATAACAACATTAACCATAGAGAAGGCTTTATATGTCTAGCAAAATCCACAAGCTTATTGATAATAGAATAATACACAAATGAAATAACAAGCTCTCCGAAGCGTCCCATAAGATGACCCGTCTATGTATAAAATCCCCTGTTGTGTTTGAGTTATTAGCTTTGTGATCAAGACACTGCGGGTCGAAACGTTAAGGCGTGAAATTCTCCCATTACTCCTCGTCTATTTCTTTCACCTTCAATCTTATATATATACATACAACAACAACATAACAGAAAGAAATTTAATTGAATGCAGTTTTATCAAATCTAGTAAGGGGATAAATGTTAATCTTCATCAAGGTTTGTACAAATTAGATAGTTTTATTTCTCATGAAATTTCAAAATTGTTTGAATTGTAATATAAATTATGAGCAGTTGTCCCAGACTTGTTGGTTACCAGGACGGCCCAAACGTCCCATACTTGTTGGCTACCAGGACGGCCCATACGTCCGTCACGTGTACTTCTTCCACTACCTCTCCGAATGCCCTCTTCACTATGTCATATATTCTGTACCTTGTTTCTTCATCTTATAATTCCTTCTTTGTATCTGCACTGAAGATGTAATTACACGAAAGCGCTCTGCTTCGTTAGTTTACTTTTTCCTAGTGGTTATTTACGCATATGTATATATATATATATATATATGTATATATATATGTATATATATATATATATATATATATATATATATATATGTGTGTGTGTGTGTGTGTGTGTGTGTGTGTCTGTGTGTGTGTGTGTGTGTCTCTGTGTGTGTGTGTGTGTGTGTGTGTGTGTGTGTGTGTGTGTGTGTGTGTGTGTGTGTGTGTGTGTGTGTGTGTGTGTGTCATTGAAAGTGATGGTTATTTGCGCAGTTGTTATTTTCCTGTGAGTGCTTTCCATATGCCTCACTATGGCATATGGAAAATACCCATAAGAAATTAACAAGTGCACAAGTAGCCATCACTTTCAATGAGGTATGCATAAGAGAAAACATCCAGGACATATATATCATTACATACATACATACATATACCAAGGCTTCTTCCCCCTTTCAAGGGAGGTAGCCAAAAAGGGAAAGGCATAAAAACATTCCCACCCATTTCATCCCTAAATACACTCCACACCCCCCCCACCCCTCCTCTTATCTGAGCACCTCCTGGATGACGGGTCACAGGGATGACCCGTCATATATGTGTATGTATATATATATATATATATGTATATATATAAATATATATATATATATATATATATATATATACTATAAGGTAATGATGATGATGGTAGTGGTGGTGGTGGTGATAGTGTAGGTGGTGATGCGGTTGTGTCAACGAACGACCGCTGCGGGTGAAGGAGTAACGCGGAAGCGACAATGCATCAGGAAGATTAGCAAAAGCATCAAAAGGAGCATAACCATAAAATGGCGAAGAACGAGAAGGAAAAGTATGAGAATGGGAAGGAGAAACATAAAAAAAAATGAATAGAAAATAATATGAGGAAGTGATAGAAGAAAAACAGAAAATGAGAAGTAGATTGAACTCCTGTGAGGAAGGGAAGGGAATTACGTGATTAGGGAAGTGGTAGAGGAGGAGAAGGAGTTGGGGTAGGAGGAGAAGGAAAGGAAAGTAGTGGAAGAGGAGGAGAAGGAAGAGGAAAAGGAGGAGGAAGAGAAGGCAGGGAGAGTAGTGATAGAGGAGGAGAAGGAGGCGGGGGAGGAGGAGAAGGAAGGGAAAGTAGTGGAAGAGGAGGAGAAGGAAGAGGAAAAGGAGGAGGAAGAGAAGGCAGGGAGAGTAGTGGTAGAGGAGGAGAAGGAAGAGGAAGAGGAGGAGAAGGAAGAGGAAGAGGAGAGTAGTGGAAGAGGAGGAGAAGGAAGAGGAAGAGGAAGAGGAGGAGGAGGAGCAGCAAGTGACGTGGTGGAAAAAGATCTGTTCTGGCTTCTTTGGCGGAGACCAAGAGTAATGGGGATCACAAACCCCGTTTATCGTGTTCCCACAGAATACCAATCCTCCATCATACTCACAAGAGCTCTCACGAAACACATCTCGGCCCGAAATAAATCTGACGAAACGGACACATAAAGGAGGTGAGGCGGCAAGTTGCAAAACAAAGGGAACAACACCTCACAGAAGGGAAGAAAAAAAAAGAAAAACATAAAAAAAATAATCTTGCCCGAACGATATTGGAAAGAATGCAGGGAAGATGGAGCGAAAAGTTGCAAAGCGAGGAGACAAGTGTCAAAAGATTATGCAAAAGTGGAATAGAAAGCTAGAGGACGAAGAGAGAAAAACACAGACAGACAAACGTCAGAAGAAAAAAGGAATAATATCAGAAAACTTCAGCCAAGGCTTGACGCGGGTCGCTCCCTCGGATTGGATTAAACTTTATGAACAAGAACAGAAGTCCTGAGTAGATGATATGTCAAGGCGACATTCCTTATGTAAAGTTTATGAACCGACGCTCTGCACTCAGTCGACATATCTCAGTGGCACGACATGACGTCATAGCGTCAACTGAGGGCTTCAATGCTGGATCTTACATGAATAATCCAACACGTGATCCAAGACCGTGGTAAATCACACACACACACACACACACACACACACACACACACACACACACACACACACACACACACACACACACACACGACTCGGTGGTGTGGTTGGTAGAATCCTCGTCTGTTACTACGGCTGTCCGGGTTCGAATCCTGCCCAGGGCTGAAATAATTTCAGTATCGCTGCGCTTTGAGTCGTTACCCCAATTTTCGTGGGAGGGGAGTTGTGTGTGTGTGTGTGTGTGTGTGTGTGTGTGTGTGTGTGTGTGTGTGTGTGTGTGTGTGTGTGTGTGTGTGTGTGTGTGTGTGTGTGTGTGTGTGTGTGTGTGTGTGTGTAAAAGGTCATAGCATTACCCATAGATCGGTCATACGAGCTCTGAGTTCTCTTCCGGGAGGGAAATAGCTACCAATCACGAGTCCAACACGTGATCTAAAGACCAAGGTGATAACACGCACACACACACACACACACACACACACACACACACACACACACACACACACACACACACACACACACACACACACACACACACACACACACACACACACACACACACACACACACACACACACACACACACACCATTGTCCTCATTGTTCTTCGAAGGGCTTTAACAGAATTCCTGTTTACATCGAATGCGTTGCATTTGTGAAATGTAGCCGGTGTATGCCGTGAACATTATTGTTATGCGCTGTGAAAGCCAGCTGTTGTGTAAGTCACTTGTATCGCAGAGTGAGAGGTTTGTAAAAGATTCAAGTTCGTCTTGTTTCTTTCACTGACCTGAAGTTACTGAAAAGTTGCCATGTATGTATGTATGTATGTATGTATCCATGTAGATGTGAATGCATGTATGTATGTATCTATGTATGTATATGCTTGTATGTATGTATTGATGTATGTATGTATGTATGTATGTATGTATGTATGTATGTATGTATGTATGTATATATGTACTGTATGTATGTATGTATGTATGTATGTATGTATGTATGTATGTATGTATGTATGTATGTATGTATGTATGTATGTATGTATGTATGTATGTATGTATGTATGTATGTATGAATGTATGGATGGATGGATGGATGGATGGATGGATGTACTGTATGTATGTATGTATGTATGTATGTATGTATGTATGTATGTATGTATGTATGTATGTATGTATTTATGTACATTATTTGTCAAATGTGTACATAACATTGCAAAAGTAAGAAAAAAGAATGAGAGAAATGTTGGACCTCGAATGAAGAAGAATGTGAGTTGCCTACTGCAGGAAGCGCTGAAGAGCTGCTGTTGGGGGCAGATAACATTCACTCACTGCTGGCAATTGGAGAGGATTGCGAGACTCAAACCCACTGCTTGTAAGATGCGAGAACAGCATGCTACCCATTCCACCACCGTGATGAGGTTGCTTAAGGTACGTTTTTCTTGATGCGATTATCGTTCAACGATGATCGTTCATGGCTCAACGATGATCGCCAAACGATTATTTAGAGCACCAATTCTTTGTTTTTGAACGATGGGTCTGATTTGCTTCGAGCGATTGCCGTTAGAGTCGCTGAAAAACAAAGAATTAATACTCTTGTCCACCCTTTGACGATCATCGTTGAGGCATGAACGATGATCGTTGTGCGATGATCGCACCGAGCAAGAGGGACTCCACGAAGAGGGGAGTTCCTTGGACTCCAAAAAGCACGACAGACAGAGGGGAGTTCCTTAGAGTTCAAAGAGCACGACAGACAGCCACAAAAATAAACTCCCCAATGTGTCAACATCAAAAAGGTTCTTAGGTTTCGACCTCGGGACTGGAAGTAAACAGGAAACAAATTCTTGGCTCGTAAAGGGTTACAAAACAACAACATTCTGAGATTTTATTAACAAATGCAAAAACAGACTTCTCACCAGAAAGAATCGTGTGACATATTTCAGTCGTGTTGTGTATCTGCCTAAACCTCCTTCCCTCTTTATAAGGGGAATAAATGGTCGTTTTGTCCTCCACCACGTTGATAAGGTCAAAGGCAATGCAGTAAGGCACAGCATTTGCCCAGCAGAGTCGATCTGCGAGATCTTCTTTCTCGTAAGTGATGAAACTACAACAAATGAAACGCCACACACATTTGGTGTTTCTTTTGATCGACTTGTTTCTTCCAGCCGCTTCGCCGTCCGACAACCCCCGCGTCCTCATCCACCCAGACATGGATCGGATGCGAGGAACATCCTTTCAGGACGCATCATACCTTCATCCATTCTCAGTCTCCGTCTATTCACATCTATCTCTGCCACTCTCTATCTTCCTCGCTCACCAGACATATTACGTGCATCCAAAGCTCCCATCGCCACATCCGTCTATTCATCTATTTCATTCTCGGTCGTCCCTTCGCACTCACTCCTCCCACTTCTGCTTTCCACAATCTCTTTCACCCCACGCCGATTCGTCTGCCTCAACTGCCACATTTCTCACTCTATCCATTATTGAAAGACCGGATTCCTCGACCACAGCACCTCAGTAACCCTTTATTGGCCATTGACTGCATAAGATCTATGTAGTCAATACACCAAGGGCTTTGGTGACGCCCCCACGGACCAGAGTTGCCCAGCATTCTCTCGTGGTTGGAAAGCAGTCTCCACTTCGAGAAGGATGGTGATCGCTCTTTATTTATTTGTTTTTATTTTATTTCATTATTATTATTATTCCATTTATTTTTTACTACTCTCCTTCATTCTTGTCTTTAGTCAATTCTATGAATCCAACTCTTTACACCAAGGATAGAAACGCAAATTAGCAAATACTAATTCATTAAACATAAACACATACATACATACATACATACATACATACATACATACATACATACATACATACATACATACATACACACATACATACATACATACATACATACATACATACATACATACATACATATATACATGCATACTCACATACATATATACATGCATACTCACATACATATATACATGCATTTATACATACATACATATACATACATATATACATACATACATACATACATACATACATACATACGTACTTACATACATACATACATACATACATACATACATACATACATACTTACATACATACATACATACATACTTACATACATATGCCAAAGGCTTTTTCCCCCTTACAAGGGAGGTAGCAAAAAAAATAAATAAATAAAAAAGCATAAAAATCACTTCCATCCAATTCATCCCTATCACACTCCACCCCTTCCACCCCCTCCACCCCCTCCACCCTCTTATCTGGATGACGGGTCATCCCTGCATCTTGTCCACTGCCCTGGGTCAGAAGCAGTGTCGCAAGACACATCACATTTATTAAAGAATATATATATTCCTTTCTTCCTCTCTTATATATTTAGTCGGCTCCATACACCAATGTGCACACAACCACTCTTAATCTAAAATTTTCTTTGCATTCATTCCCAGATATCTAAATCTCGTCCTTCATTTCAATTCACCCAGACGTTGACATCGCTGAGTTGACTCAATAATTCATCTCCACGTTCACCTCTCCATTCACTGCAACTCAATACCTCATTTCCTCAAGCTTCACCTCTCCTACTCACATTCAAATCATCGCCAATCCTCGTAAAACCTCATCATTTTACTTCTACTCATACCAATCCTCGTGAAATCTCATCATCTTACATCTGCTCACATTGACCCATCTCTCACACATTCTACCAACTTCACTCACCAGCCGTCTCAGCGCGTCCTGAAACTCATCCTGAAATGCAGTACCATCTGCAACAGCTGGCTCGTTTCCCATGCCCCTTCCATGCTCACCAGTCCCCCTCCCACGACCCGCATGGGAACATAGTGACGTTATCCTTAGCCCCCACCATCACAGAAACATAAGAAAATGAAGATTTGGATATTTAGGAGCTATGGACGAGAGACGAGAGGCTGAAGTGAGGAACAACTGAAATGAAAATAGTTTCAGCCTTTTTCCGTAATTGGAGATTAACCTCTGATACAGAAGTATGCTGTGTGGGTCTGATCCGTAGGGGTGTACCTAGAATCCCCTAAACTTGTAGAATCCAGTTGTAGTAATTTGCCACAAAGAAACGAACAAAATATTTTGTTTTCTCGTTACCATAAACATCGGACACTTTGTTGTGTATCAACAAATCAAAGCAACTGTGCATACACAGATGAAAGCATATTTTGATATCAGTACACATGCGGTTAAAAGGCCAGAGAACCTCCTTCTTCAATCGTACTAATCAACTTCGACGTATGGTCACCATTAATGACCTCATTAAGTGACGCTCTCGTTGAATAGCCCGTCCACTTTATTCGTAATTCCGTTAACGCATTCATTGTCAAATGTCCTCTGACGGGTTCGGACTATCCTCGAAACCCAGGCTTCAACTCTCTGGACTCACCTATTAATAGCCTCAGAATTATTAAAGGCAGGGACGGCTTCAATAGATGCATTTGCTATTTACATAAAGTTTTCTTA
>NC_134778.1:65219442-65224442 GCF_046742065.1 Oratosquilla oratoria | reverse complement strand
AATTCTCATGTTTGTCCGCCATCCAGATAATCTCTTCACTATATCCCATGTTTAATCTTTGGCGAAGAATTCAATCTGCTAGATGATGCTTCATACATCAAGTTTACTTAAATCTTCCTGTAGAACGACTCAATATTCTAACATCTATCTTATCCACATAATCGACCTCACTTGTAAACATCTTTATCTATCTACATACCAAGAGCTTTTTCCCCCTTACGAGGGAGGTAGCCAAATCAAAGGCATTTATCCACTCCCTCCCACTCCACTCCTGTCCCCCCATCCCCCCCCTCATCTCAGCTCCTCGTGGATGACGGGTCATCCCTGTATCCCGCTCACTGCCCTAGGTCAGAAGCAATGTAGCAAGACATAGTACATCTACAGCAAAGCCCCTTCACTTCATCGGTGACCCCCCCCCCTCATCTTTCCGTCCCCTGATGCATAAAAAAAGAGTTTATTCCTTAGAATAAGTAATTTATTTACAGGAACGTAATTGGCGGCAGGACTGATCCTTGAGGAACTCCACCCGTAAGGTTTCTTTAGCCTGAGTTCTTTTCTTCTTATAGAACTATCACTCTTTCCCGCTCATAAGTAACTTAATCTTCTCGGAACAATAAACTACCACGGCAGCGCTCTTACAATAACATTTCATGGAATTGTTTATGGTATTTCCATCTCAAGTCAACAGCAAACAGTCCATCTAGTTGCAACTGTATTGCATAGCATACACGTCCCCATTGTATTGACTCTGATAAACTTGATAACTCCGGTGTGCGTATATATATATATATATTGTTCTTTCTGATCCTTGTTCTCTCATATATGTTCCATCTCTGGGGTCATGTGTTATTTGTGGAACACTGCTTGAGAAGAACATATCTGTTCTATTGTATTTGTAACATATCTGTTGTTCTATTGTATTTCTCTAATTCCCTTTTCTCAGAGAAGGAACAATGTTCACCAGTGTTCTTTGTGTTAGAACAGTGTTCTGTTGAGACCAGTTCTTGTTCATGTGTTACGGTGTTCTTCAAGTCCCCAGTGCATTTGTTCAACACCCAGTTCAGCACCTCACAGCCTTCCCTGCGTGTGGAACAACTTGTTCAAAAGTTTTCCCTCCCAAGGGTCTTATTTCTTACTTTTTATCTGATCTTTTCTGCCTCTCTGTCTGCCTGTCTGTCGGTCTCTTTCTCTCCCTCTCTGTCTATGTCTCTCTCTCTCTCTACCTATCAATCTATCTATCTATCTATCTATCTATCTATCTATATATATATATATATATATATATATATATATAATATATATCTATCTATCTATCTATCTATCTACCTATCTCGCTCTCCCTCCCTCCTTACACACACACACACACACACACACACACACACACACACACACACACACACACACACACACACACACACACACACACACACACACACACACACACACACACACACACACACACACACACACACACACACACACACACACACACACACACACACACACACACACACACACACACACAAACTCTAAGCTCTCATCTGTGAGGGTAATAGCTGTCGATCACGAGAACAACGCATGATCCCAGGCCGTGGTGAATCACATGCATGTGTGTACGCTTCTATTTATAGTCGTAATTGTCTTTCTCTGTATTACAATTCCCCCATTTTCCTTCACAGTTTTTTAATTCATTTCATTGTTTATTTGTTTATTTATTTATCTATGCATGTATGTATTTACACACACACAGACATACACGATGGCGCGGTGGTTAGAGTTTCCGGCCGCCACTACGGCGGTCCGGGTTCGAAACCCGCCCAGGGTTGAAATAATTTCAGTATCGCTGCGCTGAGAGTCGTTACTTCAACTCTCGTGGGCGGGGAGTTGGGTGTCTGCGCGTGTAATATCACAACATTACCCATACCAATATTTCCGGGAGGGAAATAGGTGTCCGATCACGATTCCTACGCGTGATGCAAGACCATAGTGAAACACACACACACACACACACACACACACACACACACACACACACACACACACACACACACATATATATATATATATATATAATATATATATATATATATATGTGCGTGTGGGTATGTGTGTATGTATATGTGTGTGTATGTGTGTGTGTGTGTGTGTGTGTGTGTGTGTGTGTGTGCGTGTGCAGGGGAGTTGTCTGTGTGGGTGTGCGTGTGTATAACTGTCCCTTTAACAAACTGTTTGCATTAAATATTGTTTACCATTTCTGGTTCCAAACACATACCTTATACATGTTCTATTGCCCAAGCTGTCGTGGGATCTGTTGCTTAAGTGAAGAGGTTTAAGTCTTCCTCTTCATACAGTTCCCGAAGTTACATATAATACAACGTTCATTACCTCTCAGTGAGTCATTAGTCTTGTTATAAGCGTTTTCGGTTGCATTAAGGGAGTCCGCTCATTGTCAAGCTTAAAACTGAAGTGTATGATGCCAGCAAACTAACCCGAAGGAATTCTACGAAGACGGTTATCTAAGATTTAAGAGAGAAATAGGAAAAAACTGGTTTACCAATAGAGTGATGAATGAATGGAATAGACTAACTAACCGTTTACTGAGCGATGAAACTATCGGTTGTTTTAAGAAAAGGTTAGACAACTTTATGGATGGGGATGACAGGTGGTCATGGACAAGGAACTGCCCAGTGTAGGCCTTATGGTCTCTTGCAGTCCCCTTCATTTTTATGTTCTTATGCTCTAACTGGTATCACACGTCTGGCAACGCGCATGGTAAGTTGTTAGGTGAGGTTATCGTACAATATTTTTTTTAACCAGTGAATGGATTTTGATAAAGTATTTCTCTAAAAACCTAATAAGATTCTAAATTTGATTGCTTGAGTAACTAAGTCCGTTCTCTGTGAAGTTTCGTTAGGTCATATCCACTACATGTTTAGTCAGTTGTTTTTAAAAGAAAAAGGAAAAAATTCACAGTCGTTTGAGGCAGCCCCACACAGGAAAGGGTTTAAAGACGAATTTATTTCGTTCCACATGAAAAGAATCACGCTACAAAACACGTCATTACCGTGACGCATTGACACACCGTTACGTCGCCACGACGTCACCGTTACATGAACATATTCTCAATGTAACACCGTCACACCGTTACATGGTACAGCACGTTCTATGTATTAATTTATTTTTCATTTCATTTTATTATTAGTTTATATTTTGCTTTTTTTTTATTCTGTTTATTTATTTAATTATTTATCTATTCATTTATTCATTTATTATTTATTTATTTATTCATTTATTTATTTATCTATATTTATTCTTTTATTATTTATTCATTCATTCTTATTCATTTATTTATTTATTTATTCATTTATTTATTTATTTATTCATTCATCTATTTATTATTTATTTTTGGAGGGGAGTTAGATATTCTTCTGTAATTGTAGCCACCCCACTCACCCGCACCCTCATGTTCAGAGGGAAAAACTGCACAGAGTCTGAATTAGAGTACATTAGTAAATTAGCAATCGTCGATAATTTCATTTACAATAAATACATTTCCCTCTGTTCATCAAAATGGTACGAAATATGATGTTATTCGTATATGAACGAGTATTAAAGGAATTACATTTTATGTCGAAATTGAATTCCGTTTTTGTCGTCTGCAGGGACACAGACTTTGAACAAGTATTCAATCGATGGATCAGTTAGGCTGTTCATTGTTCATCTTCATTATTGTTCACTGTTGCTTCCTACATGATCAACTCTCCGAGAACAATAACGGGAACCTACGAGTATAGTAGTTCTAAATGATGGACGTTAGAGGGAATCATTTCCATGGAGCCTTGAGGGGCTGACACTCGGTCCCCGGTGTGGGTCTAAGATCTCTCTCCATCAATTTCAACCGGTGACGGATCATGTCATCCTTCTACTGTAAGTTGATGGCATAGAAACTTACACAATACAGACAACTTTGCAAATTTTCTTGCCACGGAGATTTATGGGATGGCTTTAGGATCTTTGTTGCAAGGCGCTGATTCAAGAGTTAAAGTTCATTCACACGGTCAAACACGGTGTGTCAAACAGATGTTTGAAGTGATGTTTGACTGTGTGAATGGGAGTATTTGGTTGTCAAACACGTTTGACAAACGTGTTTGACAACCAAATTCGCACGGTCAAACATCACTTCAAACACGTGTTTGACAAACCGGATTTGACCATGTGAATGGACCTTCGGTGTTCGACGATGTCTCTAAACTCCAGAGCGGCGCGAGTTTGTCCACTTGGATAGAAGCGATAGTGAACTAGAGCCGAGAAGAACAACAACAACACTTGACTCACTATACCCTCGACGCTAACGTTGGCTAATCTCGCATTAATGTCTCCTCCTGCACTATCCTCTTCATTATTCATCCCACACCAGCTAGCTACTCCAACCACCACATCACCGCTGCCCTTTCCTTGCCCTTAGCATCCTCTATTCATTTGTCCCTCTATCTCTCTCTCTCTCTCTCTCTCTCTCTCTCTCTCTCTCTCTCTCTCTCTCTCTCTCTCTCTCTCTCTCTCTCTCTCTCTCCTCTCTCTCTATCTCGTCTCCTCTCTCTCTCTCTACCTATCTCTCTCTCTACCTTTTGTCTCCTCTATCTATCTAGCTCTCTATCTTTTTTTCTGTAATTCTCACTCTCTATCTCTCCCTATCAATCTATCTATATCTATATCTATATCTATATCTATATATATATATATATATATATATATATGTATGTATGTATACATATATATACATTTATATATATATATATACAATTATCTTTTCACTCTAGTTTATATTCTAGTTCATGCTATTCTCTAAGTATTTGTATCTCGATCTAGGATCTATGGACATCTAGAGGGACATTTTCAAAAGTAGGGACCACATGCTAAAATCTAGTGGTATTTAGTGGATGATTTGCGATTCAATTCAGCGTTGAAGAGGTCTTCAAGAAGCCAAAGAAGAACAGCAGTCC
>NC_134778.1:65209442-65214442 GCF_046742065.1 Oratosquilla oratoria | reverse complement strand
AAAACAAAAATATGCTGAGAGAGAGAGAGAGCGATAGAGAGAGAGAGAGATAGAGAGAGAGAGAGGGAGGGAGGGAGAGAGAGAGAGAGAGAGAGAGAGAGAGAGAGAGAGAGAGAGGGGGGAAGGGAGAGAGAGAGAGAGGGAGAGAGAGAGAGAGAGAGAAAGAGAGAGAGAGAGAGAGAGAGAGGGAGAGGGATAGAGAGAAGGGAGAGAGAGAGAGAGAGAGAGAGAGAGAGAGAGAGAGAGAGAGAGAGAGAGAGAGAGAGAGAGAGAGAGAGAGAGAGAGAGAGAGAGAGAGAGAGAGAGAGAGAGAGAGGTCTGTCATTTATGAAGACAAAAAGAAGAAAGAAAAGAAAGAGCTCATTTGTGTGTCTTTGACCTTTGGCGCCAAAAAGAAAGAAAGAAAGAAAGAAAGAAAGAAAAAACGAAAAGAAAAAGAATTAAACACGAATCTGTTGTATGTTTTTCATCTCTAAAAAAAATGAAAAAAAAATAGATAAAAAAAAAAGCTACACAGGCTCCTCCCTCCCGACATAAGAATAATGAAAACTGCAAAAGGCCATTAGGCCTACACTAGAGAGTTCTGGAAATGACATTGGTAAATTAAATAGATAACATTAATTATATCAAGCGAAAATAGATAAAGAAATAAGTGAAATAAATGATAGAAGAGAAATAGTAATTATGTGAAAGGAAATGAAATGGAAAGAGATAAATATGATACATGTAAATAAAGAATATATAAATAACAAGATAATAGTAATAACAGTGACATTTCTTACACCCAAAACTTCCTTTTTTTCGTCTCAATAGGACAAGTAAATAAATATATAAATAAATAAATAAATAAATAGAAAAAATATAAGATTCTTATCTTATACTCGTACGCTATCGAATCCGTATTCTGGAGGCTGATTTAATTTCCATTAAGTTTTTTTTTTTTTTTTTTTTTTTTTTTTTTTTTTTTTTTTTTTCAAAAAGCCATCGGCCACGCCTTGCTAATCCCGAGGCATCGTAGAAGCGGATGATGGACAGACAACGTCGCTGAATATTTTATGGATTGTTTTAAAGTAGAAACAGAAAGCTCCACAGTCAGAGGGACGGATGCTGACAAAGGGGATGTCCATCTTTGTGTCTCGACGGATGAGGTGATGTTGGATTTGCCCAACAGGCGCAGGTTCCAGCCCCCTCATCCATTTCGCCATCCGTAGCACCCAGACTCTTAGTTGGGCCTTGGCCATAATGATAGAAGCGCTGGTGATCTGTTGGGGATAGTAATAATAAGAATTATAATAATAATAATAATGACAATAATGATAATAATAATGATAATAATAATAATAATAATAATAATAATGATAATGATAATGATAATGATAATGATAATGATAATAATAATAATAAGTGATAACAATCATATTGCCTTAGACCCGAACATTGTGGCCGGAGTGAGGAATGAGCCTTCGTCCACAAGGTGCTAAGATGGACGAAAGGACGTTCAACGGGTCTTACTATGATGGAGGCGGTTCTCTTTTGACTTGGGTACACCCTTCTTTAAGGGAGAAAGGGCCTTTGGTATACATATATATATATATATATAAAGCGAAAATAAATATATTTATATATATATATATATATATATATATATATGTATATATATATAAAAATATATATATGTATAAATGTATATTATATATATAGATATATATATATATATATATATATATATTTAGAGATATATATATAGTATGGTTGTGTGTGGTTGTGTGTGTGTAGTGTTAGTGTGTGTGTGTGTGTGTGTGTGTGTGTGTGTGTGTGTGTGTGTGTGGGTTGGTGTGTTGTTGTGTGGTGTGGTGTGTGTGTTGTGTGTGTATGTGTGTGCGTGTTGTGTTTTGGGTGTGTGTGTGTATACATATGTGTGTGTGTGTGTGTGTGTGTGTTGGTGTGTGTGTGGGTGTGTGTGTGTGTGTGTGTGTGTGTGTGTGTATATACATATGTGTGTGTGTGTGCCTGTGTGTGTGTGTGTACATATGCGTGTCCTGTGTGTGTGTGACTTATGCGTGGTGTGTGCCTATGTGTGTGTGTACCATTTAAACTGCTACATCGCACATCTCCCTTCCATTTTCCATCGGCTCCAATTTTTTTGTTGAGAAAATAGTCATCTATTCATCAACCCTTATTTTTGTTTCCTATTGTTACTAAACGTATTCCCCCTAGACACGAATGAAACCGGCTTATCGGCAGAAATCGTAGACGACTGAAATTTCGTAAATGAAAGAAATGGCTTTTAGGCGAGTTTGTAAACCCGCAATAAACTTCGCTTGAGTTCATGAAATCTTTATTCTATTCGTCAGAACAACTAAGATGCAGAACCTTCTCTCTAGCAGGCCCGCGGACGCTGTGAAGGGCACTGTATTACGTTTTATGACCGGTTCCTCCTCGGGCATCTGGGCATTGAGTGAAGTGCTACAGAGATGAATTGAAGGGGAGGTCAACCACGTTACATAGAACGAATTAGAGATTCATTGTATTGCTCTTCGTTGTATCACTCGAACTTCAAGTCATGTTCTAAAATATCAGCATCTGTGAAGTGATACTTCTGTGGTGAGGTGTCTGTCTTTCAGAGCAAACCTTTTCCCCCCTTTCAGAGCGACTTGTTTATTTCGTTCGAAATCTGAAAATAAATCTTGGCTGTGCAGCCTAACCGTTTTGGATAGGGGGCCTTTCCTCTCACTCTCTCTCTCGTCTCTCTCTCTCGTCTCTCTCTCCATCTCTCTCTCTCGTCTCTCTCATCTCTCTCTCGCTCTCTCTGCTCTCTCATCTCATCTCTCTCCTCATCTCTCTCTCTCTCTCTCGTCTGCTCTCTCCTCTCTCTCATCTCTCTCACTCTCTCTCTCTCTCTCTCTCCTCTCTCTCTCTCTCTCTCTCTCTCTCATCCCTTTCATTCCCTCCCTCTCGACGCCGCCTTAACTCTAACCTGCTTCTCTCTCTCCTCTCTCTCCTCTCTCTCATCTCTCTCGTCTCTCTCTCCATCTCTCTCTCTCTCTCTCTCTCCCTCTTCTCTTCATCTCCACTCTCTCTCTCTCCTCTCCTCTCATCTCTCTCTCTCTCTCGTCTCATCCTTTCATTCCCTCCTCTCTTCCCCGCCTTAACTCTATCTACCTGCCTCTCTCCTCGGATCTCTCTCTACTCTCTCCTCTCTCATCTCTTCTCTCTCTCCTCTCTCTCTCTCTCTCCGTCTCTCTCTCTCTCTCTCTCCTCTCATCTCTCTCTCCTCTCATCTCATCTCTTCTCTTCCCTTTCATTCCCTCCCTCTCCCGCCTATAAACTCTAACCTGCTTCTCTCACTCTCTCGTCTCCACTTCGTCTCTCTCTCTCATCACCTCTCTCTCTCCCTCCTCTCATTCCTCTCGTCATCTCCTCTCCTCATCTCGTCCATCTTCCTCCTCACCTCGCTCTCTCTCTCTCTCTCTCTCCCCTTCATTTCCCCTCCCTCCTCCCGCCTTAACTCTACCTGCTTTCTCTCTCTCTCTCTCTCTCTCTCCATCCGCTCTCTCTCTCTCTCTCTCTCTCTCTCTCTCTCTCTCATCTCTCTTTTCCGTCTCTCTCTCTCAGCTCTCTCTCCTCTCTCTCTGCTCTCTCGCCTTTCATTCCCCTCCCCTTCTCCCGCCTTAACTCTACCGCTTGCTTCTCTCTCTCTCTCTCTCTCCTCTCTCTCTCTCTCTCTCTCTCGCTCCTCTGAGTCTCGTCAAGGGCTCTCTTCGCTCTCTCATCTCTCTCATCTCTCGCTCTCTTCTCTCCAACTCTCTCTCTCTCTCTCTCACTTTCATATTCCTCCTCTCCCGCCTTAACTCTACCCGCTTCTCTCTCTCTCTCTCACTCTCTCTCTCCTCTCTCTCCATCTTCACTCGTCTCTCTCTCTCTCTCTCATCTCTCTCTCTCGTTCTCGCTCTCTTTCAATCCGCCGTCATTCCCTCCCTCTCCCGCCCTTAACTCTAACCTGCTTCCTCTCTACTCTCCTCTCTCTCACTCTTCCCTCGTCTCTCCCTATCTACCCTCTCTCTCTACCTCCCCCCGCCCCTCTCTCCATCTCTCTCTCGCATCTTCACATCGTCACTCTAACCTCTCCCTTCTCTCTCACTCTTCTCGTCTCTCTCTCTCGCCTTCTCATTCTCCTCCCCCTCTCCCGTCTCTTAACTCTACTCTACCTGCTTCTCTCTCTCTCTCTCTCCCTCTTCTTTCTTCTATCCCCTATCTCTCTCTCCCTTCCCTCCCCCCCCCTCTCTCTCTCTCTGCTCTCTCTCTCTCTCTCTCTCTTCTCTCATCTCTCTCCTCCCTCTCTCGATCTCCCTCTCTCTCGCTCTCTCTACTCGCTCTCTCTCTCCAACATCGATCTCTCTCTCTACTCTCCTCTCAAATTCTCTCTCTCGCCCTTTCATTTCCCTCCCTCATCAACCGTCGCCTTAACTCACCTGCTTTCTCTCTCTCTCTCTCTCTCTCTCTCGCGTCTCTCTCGCTCTCCTCTCTCTTTCTCTCTCCTCTTCCTTTCTATTGTCTCTCCTCTCCCTCTCTCCTCTCTCACTCTCTCTCTCTCTCTCTCCCTTTCATTCCATCCAGCTCCCTCTCCCGCCTTAACACTCCTTCTTCTCTCTCTCCTCTCTCTCTCTCTCAGCTCTCTCTCCTCTCTCTCCCCTCGGCTCTCTCTCTCTCTCTTCCCTCATCTCTCTCTCTCTCTCTCTCTTCCCTTCCTCATCTCCTCTCTCGTCCTCTCGTCAGTCCTCACTCTCTCATCTCTCTCGTCTCCACTACTCGTCGTCACTCTCACTCACCCTCTCTATCCATCTCCGCCTCTCAACTCTCCTCTCTCTCTTCTCTCTCTCTCCTTCTTCTTCATCTCCCTCTCCAGTCCCTACCTTCTCCCAGTCTTCTGTTCTGTTTCTTCCTTTTTCTCAAATTCACTTTCTCTTTTCCATCTATTCTCTTTCACTTACTACTTCTTT
>NC_134778.1:65196148-65198648 GCF_046742065.1 Oratosquilla oratoria | reverse complement strand
AAAAAAAAACTATCAGCAATAAACAATTTCTCAGTACTATTATCATTATTATTACTTTTTGTTAGTAGTATTATTGTTAATATTATTAATAACAATAATATTACTACTATAATTATCATTATCATTTATTATTATTATTATTATTATTATTATTATTATTATTATTATTACCATTATTATTGTTATTATTACTACTATCATCATTATTATCATTATTACTATTATCACTATTATCATTATCAATACTATCATTACTAATACTATCACTATTATCATTATTATTATCATCAGTACTATTATTAGCCCCGTTATCATTATCACTATTCTTCTTTTATATATATTTTATATATTCTTTCTAAATGGATACAGTGCTAACGCCCTGCCTTCTTTCATTTTTCTTTTTTTCAGTCGGTACAGTAAAACAAATATGACCACAGCCTCTTTAATAACACCACCACCAGCTATTTTCTTTTTCATGAATAAACCAAGCCTGAAGAAGAAGACAAAAATCCAACTCACCAAGTCTAACTTCTTCTTAAATCAGTCCACTCGTAGAAGTGGCGAGCGCAAATGTCGCAAAATCGTTCAGGAGCTTCTTGAGTGGAAAAGCGATATCAAATGCTCTGCTACAACGAAGCAAAGTTCGTCACAGGAAGGAAGGAATGTCGAGAGCTTGAGTGGCGACGACTCGCCACCATCTACCCCAGCTGCCTCGACTTTTAACAGTGATATTCTTATTTAAAAAAAAAAAGAAAAAAATCCATATATAAATATTACTTAAATCCTTGGACGGAAAATATTTAAATAAGGAAAGATTCTTTTTAAGAATACCATTGCAAGAATCTTGCTGTGCTATTCTTAATTAAATTCTTTCCTTATATAAATCTTATATAGATCCTCTCTTGATAGCGCAGTGGTTTAAGTCATTGTTCATTTGTTACGTCTGAGCTGGGTTCGAGTCCTTGGCTTCACTATGTATCAGTTTCCGTATATGTCTTCGTCGAGCTCCTTGTCAGTCTCGATCGTGATGACATGGAATTAAATTGAAAAATTAATGTGGTTGAAAATATTGAAATCCTTGGAACGGAAAGATTTATATAAGGAACTATTTTTTTAAGAATACCACCGTAAGATTTTTACTGTGGTATTCTTAGAAAAATATTTCTATAAATCTTTCCCTTCCAAGGATTTATATAAGATTTATATAAGGAAAGAATTTTTTTAAGAATACCACCGTAAGATTTTTACCGTGGTATTCTTTAAAAAAATTCCTCATATAAATCTTTCCATTCCAAAGATTTATATAAGGAAAGAATTTTTTTTTTTTTTTTTTTTTTTTTTTTTTTTTTTTTTTTTTTTTTTTTTTTTTTTTTTTTTTTTTTTTTTTTTTTTTTTTAAGAATACTACCGTAAGAGTTTTGTCCTAAACGCTTCCGCTGCTGCACTGGATTCTTGCAAGCGACGTATGATACCATCTGACTAGAGGCTTCCTGTATCCGTTTCTTTATTACACACAATACGTGGATTTCACATATAATCTTTCCTTAGTTTTTAATACAAGTACTTTTGGATGTACTTTATATTTTCCACCTTTCTACTTGCTTAATTTTTTTTTTCGTTGAATCTACCACTTTTTATTCACTCCAATTGATTCCATTGATCTATCTATTTATCTTATTTGTGCTATTCGTTTATTTTCAATTGTTTCTTTATTTGCTCAATCTCTATTCCCATCTATTTATTTTTTATTTACTTTAATTTATTCTCTTAATTTCTTTATCAATCTATTTATTTTATTTGTGCTATTCGTTCTTTTTTTTTTAGCCACTCTGGAATATACATATAAATTGGACATAACTCGTGTTTCCTCCTTTACCACTTTAGCAAATGTTTCTCCCTTGAGCCAATTTTCGTCGACACAAAACGTTTGTTTACCCAACTGATACTCAATCCCACTGCATTTATGTGTCATTCTCATATCAAGATAAAATCAAGACACATTGATGATGAAGAAATAAAGCTAACTGCCAAATTATCAAATACACAATAATGTAATGAAATCTATATTCTGTATCAAATATCATATATCTTTTATCACATAGCAAGTACACCAGAGGCTACGTATCACATATCGCATATGATATATGATCAATTATATATATTGTATATTTCATGTTTATATATATGTATATATATATATATATATATATATATATATATATATATACTATAATTAATTAGCAGCCTCTGTCCTCTGCCTGTCTGTCTGTCTGTCTGCCTGTCTGTTTGTTTGTTTGTTTGTTTGTTTGCTTGATCATGGACTCCTCTAAGGGTTTTGCAGATAGACCCCCGTAACCATATATATTTTGATACCCTATCCCTCCAGGTACTTGGATAACTATATTTCATTTTCAAAAAAAAGTTATTTTGGTTAGGGTTAAGGGTTAAAGTTAGGTGGGTTATGGTTAGGTGAGTGATTATTCACGAACTACTAGGTTTTT
>NC_134778.1:65183648-65193648 GCF_046742065.1 Oratosquilla oratoria | reverse complement strand
AATAATTCGCCTACCAGGCAACTGTCGTTGGGGCCGAGCGAGCGTTGCTCATGAGACGCCCGTGTCCACCTCATAAACGACAGTACAAATGAGGTTACTGGTGCATGTCAGCAGAAATCCTTGTAGCATATATTCATCTTTTATTTTACTTTTGTATGAAACATTGATGTGTTTATCTATATTGCATCCATATTGTTACTGTATTGCCTCTGTTCATACACCAATGATAAGAAATGCATCTTATGCTGCTGCTATGTACATTTAACATTACTTAGGATATTGTTATATATATTGTGTTGAACATCTGGATGATAAATGTGCATCTATAAAACTAACTACAGAACACTCGATTTTCTATATAACCGATCTTTCAAACTAGGACAATTAATTTACAAAAACAGAATCATAAATATTTAAAGCTGCTTACAGAGGAGCAAATATAATTTCAACGGAAATTGACAGTCATTCATTCTGCACAATGCTATTTCAACATAAACCAGTCTTCTTTATCTGTGTTTTGGCAAAGCACTGAACTTTCTCTTCAGACAGACTATGAATTCAGTCCAAATGTTCAACTTTTATAGAGATAAGTCAGTTCATAGACAAAGAGAGATATAGTAAGAGGCTAGATTATTAGTACAGCTTTTTTTTTAATGACTGATACGTGCCTCCGGTCCGTAGGGATATCGCAAGTCCCTGACATATCAACTACATACTCTACTATAGCTACTGAAACTCGTTGTACCAGTAGACACAGCGAGAGCAGGATGAGACCACCACACTCCTGGCAATAGGAACCATAACAGACGACGAATTCATTCTACTTGGCAAAGCTGTTGCCTTTATTCGCACCGAACATATTTCAAAGCAGTGAATACAACGACATTCCAACTCTGCCTGCTCCCTCCTCCACGGCATCTGGGTTCTCTCATGTTTATAATTAATATTCACGTCGCTTCTCCGTGCTAAAAGGGCGCCATGTACCGCGGAGTCGTCTTCAAAACAAAACAAGAATGTAAACATGTGTTTGACCAAAACAAATTAAAAGCGTGTTTCTGTTTCACACATACGCATCTCATGCAATATGAGATTTGTCGTCCGTGGTAGTTTTATTATATAAAAAAGAAAAAGGACAGAGAAATACTTGTTGTAGAATTACAAGAACTTGATTGGAAATTAACTCAGGCCGGGTTCTGTGATAACTTTAGGCACACATATACACAATATATGTATATATATATATTGAAATATGAGTATATATATATATATATATATATATATATATATATATATATATATATATATATATATATATATATATATACACACTATAATAACAAAACCACTCGGTGTCCTCCAAAGACGAAATTTGGTGGAGAAACATCTTCTTGCCTGCACGACCTAAACTTAGAATTCTAGGATGTGAAATATAGGAGGAAGTTGAATTGTGAATTACAAATATTTAATTATCGCATCACTGGTGAGTATGTTCCTTGGATGTATAGCAAAAGAGACCTTGTGACAGACGAATCAGTCAGTGGATGGATGTTTAGTGATTAATTTCATTTACTGAAGCAGATTCCCAAGGAGGCTGACGAACAGCAATCCATAAGCATAGGATAGTACGTGACGCGAGGTAGGCCGAGCCTCCCCTGGCTAATAAAGATAATATATTCTCTTAATGATCACACATACTGCACCACGTCACTGTTGTAGTAGCAGGGAGCAACAGAACTAAAAAAGAAGTTCTCGTTTTACGCAAGACCAAGTCTTTGTTATTCTTATTACGAGATAGTAAGTCAATATACTGAAGGATATGTGTAAGGGCGAGTTGCAGAGAGAGGCAAAGATAAAAGGAAACTCAAAGGATCCAGAAAAGATAAAAAGAAGAAAAAAAAAACGGGACGTGGCTGAGGCAAGCAAAGAAGAGAGACGCGAGGAGACTTCCTCTGGTGATAGAAGAGTTTTTTTTTTTTTTTTTTTTTTTTTAAGACAGTAGGAAAGAACACGAACAGGTACAGACTGGACTGCAAGGACGAGAAGAATTATCTCTGTACCATCTCTGGGGTGGAGAATAGTGAGGAAATATTACAAAAAAGTACAATGCATGGAGAATGGTGATAATATGTTACAAAGTATAAAATCAGAAGGATAGTGAAGATGTGTATATAGTGACGATTCTACGGATGTATACATCGTATGAGGAGGAAAAGTGAATACCACAAAGTACAGTATTTATGTAGATGCTTACTGGCCGAGTGGATTAGAGCGTCGCTACTTGCGGCGGTGGTCGAGGCGACGGAAGTTCGAAACATGCCACCAACGAGTTGGACCAAGGGCATGGTTTATCAAGTTCCCCGTTACAAAGTCCTCTGTAAGGGGCACCGTCCTAGCCTCCTGATAGGGGGATTTCGCGACGTGAAACCGAATCAATTGCAATATTTATGTAAAGAGAAGACCAGAATATGTCAACATTACAGTAAAGATAATTAAGTTCTCGGGCAGTCGCTCAGCTGTGAAAAGGAATTTGATATAAAGTGACACAACATCGATTTCGCTAACGGTGAGGGAATCAACGCACGAGTCGTGTCATCATGTGTGGGCATCATTCTTAAGTTTTCGCTCGAGTCGAAACAATATGAAATATACACATGTTAGAATAAAAAAAATAAAGACTGGTTTATTTCCGACTTTTACACCAATATCAAAAAGCGTTGAGCATGTTATAATGATGAGATAAATTTGCAATAATTTCCGCATTTTTTTAATTTCCTTATCACGAATCCAAAAACAGGTGAGTTTTGCACTCGTTTCACTTCAGCAGGAAATGACCAATTATGTCTCACAATCGATGGTCATTACTTTCGTTATATTTCCCGTTTTATCAGCGATACCCAGCGCTTCTATCCTCGGAGAAAAAATGACATCGAAAAGGACAAGTCTGGTCTGAGAATGACAGAAGAAGTTTTAAGTGATTATCATTTTCATATTCTGTAAATGAATTTTCCAAGTTCTTGCGTTTCAAACCGTTCGAGTGCCATGATAAACAAAAAGTTTGATGTGGTGTAAACATATCAACTTGGACGTACCATAAGCTAAAGACCTACAGCAGTGTTTCTCAACCAACCAGGGTTCCCCGGAACCCTAAGGTTCCGCAAAAGGTCCCTAAGGGTTCCGCGAGAACAAGTGAGATAAGCTAATGCACTTCTGATTTTTTACTTATTTTCACATACGTGATATGATTAAACACGCACGACATATTCTTGATTATCGTAATAATGTAATATAGACATCATCCTATCTAACCTATTATTACAATGAAAATAACATGAGAAAGATATGGTATATGTGTTGTTGTTGTTGTTGTTGTTGTTGTTGTTGTTGTTGTTGTTGTTGTTGTTGTTGTTGTTGTTGTTGTTGTTGTTGTTGTTGTTGTTGTTGTTGTTGTTGTTGTTGTTGTTGTTGTTGTTCACGAGTTCCTTGAGACATGCAATTTATTTTAAGGGTTACGCAAAGGTAAAAAGGTTCTGATCTACAGAAATATAAACTTGATTCTATCCAAGTCAATCAAGAATTGCTGAGCAATATAATAATGACCGTCTTCAATGTCCCAGGGCAAAATACGATTTCATTGAATTAATCATTTCATTTGATTAAGAATATTATTAAAAGATTTTTGTAAGGCTCAAGCTTAGCTTTGTTGTCTCAACGCTCTACAAATTATAATACCGAGTCTATTTTTGCTTGAGAAATGAGCAGCATAATTTTTTTTTAATAATGACTGATTTCCTTGCTAAAACGTTTGAATATCAATTGTTTATTGAACGCATGTTTGCTGTGACCAATAAAAAAAAAAAAGAAGTTCCCATCTAAAAAATAATAATGAATAAAATGAAAAATAAATTAACAAATAAATAGCATGATTATAAACCAATCAACGTTTCAGTTCAGCAGGAAATGACCAATTATGTCTCACAATCGATGGTCATTACTTTCGTTATATTTCCCGTTTTGTCGGCGATACCCAGCGCTTCTATCCTCGGAGAAAAAATGACATCGAAGAGGACAAGTCAGGTCTGAGAAAGACAGAAGAAGTTTTAAGTAATTATCATTTTCATATTCTGTAAATGAATTTTCCAAGTTCTTGCGTTTCAAATCGTTCAAGTGCCATGATAAACAAAAAGTTTAATGTGGTGTAAACATATTAACTTGGACGTACCACAATTCATATGAGCTAAAGATCTACAGCAGCGTTTCTCAACCAGGGTTCCCCGGACTTCTAAGGTTCCGCAAAAGGTCCCTAAGGGTTCCGCGAGAACAAGTGAGATAAGCTAATGCACTTTTGATTTTTTACTTAATTTCATATACGTACATACATACATACATATACCAAGGCTTTTTCCCCCTTCCAAGGGAGGTAGCCAAAAAGGGAAAGGCATAAAAACACTCCCACCCATTTCATCCCTAAATACACTCCACACCCCTCCCACTCTCCCTCTCATCTGAGCACCTCCTGGATGGCGGGTCATCCCTGCACCCTGCCCACCGCCCTGGGTCAGAAGCAGAGTCGCAAGACACAGCACATCCACAGCAAGGCCACTTCATTTAATCGGCGACCCCTCCTCTCCGTCCCCCCTTGCATATAAGGAGAGGACGGGGAGAAATCCCTTCGGGCTGCGTCAAAATCTACTCACACATACTACCCCACCCCCCACCCCCCCGCCCATTCCTCCTCATGCGTAATATAATTAAACACGCACGACATATTCTTGATTATTGTAATAATGTACTGTAATATCAACATCATCCTATCTAACCTATTATTACAATGAAAATAACATGAGAAAGATATGGTATATGTGTTGTTGTTGTTGTTGTTGTTGTTGTTGTTGTTGTTGTTGTTGTTGTTTTGCGCAGGGGTTCCTTGAGACATGCAATTTATTATAAAGGTTACGCAAAGGTAAAAAGGTTGAGAAACGCTGATCTACAGAAATATAAACTTGATTCTATCCAAGTCAATCAAGAATTGCTGAGCAATATAGTAATGACCGTCTTCAATGTCCCAGGGCAAAATACGATTTCATTGAATTAATCATTTCATTTGATTAAGAATATTATTAAAAGATTTTTGTAAGACTCAAGCTTATCTTTGTTGTCTCAACGCTGTACAAATTATAACACCGAGTCTGTTTATGCTTGAGAAATGAGCAGCATAAATTTTTTTAATAATGACTGATTTCCTTGCTAAAACGTTTGAATATCAATTGTTTATTGAACGCATGTTTTGCTGTGATCAATCAAAAAAAAAAAAGAAGTTCCCATCTAAAAAATAATAATGAATAAAATTAAAAATAAATTAACAAATAAACAGCATGATTATAAACCAATCAACGATATAAAACTAATTTAATTACACAAAGATAAAACATAAGACATTTCATATTCCTCACTGCACACACGTCACGGATCTTTACATCCCAAATAACCGTGATCAATTCCTTACGTTTGACGGTAACCATGGCAACTGTACTGGAGTTCGATGATAATGCATTTCCGGACAACCGGATAATCTGTTTAATCCGAGAGCCAGCTGGATTGTTCCGTGAATCCACCAGACTCTGTTGCCATGATGCACAACCAATCAACAACGAGGAGGAGGAGGAAGAGGAGGAGGAGGAGGAGGAGGGCGATTGACAAGAGAAATATGATATCCTGCGCAAGATTGTCGTCACCGTCGGCCTTTCTTCTCCAGGAATTCCGTTTTCTATTAATCATTTCTATCATCAGCTTTATATTCCACATTTACTTTTTTAATCTATTTATTTGTTTATAGTTATCGATACTTATGTTTATTTTCATATACTTTATTCATCGTACTTATCTAAGATTATATTATCTATCTATTTATATTATTCATTCAAATTGCTCTTAGTGTCTTTACAACGCTGACTTACGTTGTGTATTCTAGCTGTTGTCAAAATAGAATCTAAAAGATACCTAACAAAATATCTGACAAAAATATCTAAGAAAATACATTAGCAATTCACGTAACTAAATCCAGGAAAAAATAATGAATACATCATGAAATATTCAAACTAATTTCCCTGTGATGAGAAAAAGAAATAAAAATACGGATTTGAGAATCTCATCTTGTTAATTTCGTGATCATCGTATCAACAAAGGCTAAACTGTCGTGTGTTGAGGCAATGAACTCCCAGATTTACGTTTTAGATTAATAGTTTTTGACAACTTTTTATTTCCCACGAACAAGTTCATGGCTTCACTGGAGACTATCATTTTCTTAAAGAATAATGTTATTCGTAGCAAAAGATACAATTACGCTCTTCCTGTTTTTTTAATCTTTTTTATTTTTTATTCGTTTGTTTATTCATTTTTTATCTATTTATCATTATTCATTTATTTACATATTCATTTATTTCTATTTAGACTTTTTAGATTTTTATTCATTTTTGTTTGCGTGTTTATTTATTTATTTACTTATTTATTTATTTATTTATTTATTTTGGCATACCATCAACATATTGATTAACCATTAAGTAAACAAAATAATCTCAAGAAAATTGGTATTTCACTGTTGGTAACCAGTGCTTCTATCCTGGCGAATAATATTTCCTAGACAAAGTCGACTGACACAAATAGTAGGATTTTTTTTCATATGCCAAGATAACAAGGAGAGAAGTGGGTGGAGTTGAGTGGAGTATGTTGGGGATGGAATGGGTGGGAGTGGTTTCTATGACTTTTTTTTTGGCTACCTCCCTTGTAAGGGGGAAAAAGCCTTTGGTATATGTATGTATGTATGTATGTATGTATGTATGTATGTATGTATGTATGTATGTATGCATGCATGCATGTATGTATGTATGCATGCATGTATGTATGTATGCATGTATATATGTATGTATGTATGTATGTATGTATGTATGTATGTTATGTATGTATATATGTATGTATGTAAATTTATGTATGTATGTATGTATGTTTGACGAGATATACACCATATGAGGACGGAGCCTTTATTTGTACGACGTTTCGCTTATTACAGCTTTTTCAAGTACAAGTTGAGATACAAATGCTTGAGATTAAATAAGGGGAAAGGAGGGAACGGGGAGAGAAAAGGGCGGAAAAGGAAGAGGAGGAGGAGGAGGAGGAGAAGGGGGGGGATTGGACACTGGGAAAGGATGAGAATGCTGGCCCAAACGTCCGTGGGCGAAATGTCCACAAAGGGTGGTTTAGATATTTAATATTTTGCTGGCCATGGGTATTAGGGGAATAATGTGAGGCGAGATGTTTAACATGCCCCTGTTTTGTTCAGTAGTGTTCGTTCCTTGAATGATTGCTGCTTCTAAACTAACACTATTGAACAAAATAGGGGCATGTTTAACATCTTGCCTCACATGTATGTATGTATGTGTATATGTATGTATGTATGTATGTATGTATGTATGTATGTATGTATGTATGTATGTATGTATGTATGTGTGTGTGTGTGTATGCATGCATGCCTCTGATCCGTAGGGGCGTTATTAAAATCACTAAACTTTATGCAACAAGTAGTACCAAGGCACCCTGTGACGACAAACGAAACAAGAGAGATACCAACGGAAGGAGACAGGAGAGGAGGAAAGACGGGATCATGAAGCGACGCCGAATCAATGATCCTTTCTAAAAGGATAAAAAGTGATAAAAATTTCAACAAAAACGCTGGCGAGGGCAACACGGAGAGAGAAGTTCATCCAGCACACCACCACGCAGGCGACCAGAGGGACAAACGTTCCGACACACGAGACAGAAACAGCAGCCAGAACAAAATTGAAGTAAATATGTCACCCAGAATACAAGCCAGAGCTATCTAACGTCAGTTATTCAAAGCCTCCCCTCTCTCTCTCTCGCTTTCTCTCTCTCTCTCTCTCTCTCTCTCTCTCTCTCTATCTATCTCTCTATCTATCTCTCTCTCCCTCTCTCGCTCTATCTACTTCTCTCCCTATCCTCTCTCTCTCTCTCTCTAAAATATAATAAATATAAAATATATTAAATATACATATATAATATATAATATACATATAAATATCCCTCTCCCTATTTCTCTCCCTCTCTATCTATCTATCTATCTCTCTCTCCCTCTCCCTATTTCTCTCTCGCTCTCTCTCTCTCTCTCTCTCTCTCTCTCTCTCTCTCTCTCTCTCTCTCTCTCTCTCTCTCTCTCTCTCTCTCTCTCTCTCTCTCTCTCTCTCTCTCTCTCTCTTTCTTTCTTTCTTTCTTTCTCTCTCTTTCACACACACACACTCTCTCCCTCTCTCTCTATCTATCTATCTATCAATCTATCTATCTTTCCCTCTCTCTCCCTCTATCTCCCTCTATTTCTCTCTCTCTCTCTCTCTCTCTCTCTCTCTCTCTCTCTCTCTCTCTCTCTCTCTCTCTCTCTCTCTCTCTCTCTCTCTCTCTCTCTCTCTCGTTTGCTTTGACACTCTCACAAAACAGAATAACCTTCCTCACCAACATATTAAATTCACTTGTCATGTAAGACGAAATATATAACGAATTCACCCGTTGTATGCGAGATTACACATTTCATTTTGTCACCGTGTAAGAAAATACTTACATTTTCTTCAAACGAAACGTGTCCAGTGTTGTTTCTCGACACCCTAAAGATTCCTTTGCAAATATTTATCTCTCAAAATATTCATTTGTTCCTCCGTTCATAAGATTAATGCGAAAGAATCAGGATAATCAGCAACGCCATACACAGAGAGAATTGGAATATCAAACAGATTTCGGCTTCTGTTCCGTTTTCTATGAACGGTGAATAAAAAATGAAAAGATGAAGTCATACAATGGTTTTATATTCGTGGTAGTCTGCGTGATGGACATTACATGTCTCCTGAAATAGTTGTGTCATGTCTGTGTGTCTTTATGCCTGAACGTCTGTCTATCGGTATGTCTGCATGTGGGTTTGTCTGTCTGCGTCTGTCTGTATGTCTATCTGCCCGTTTTAGGCATGCATATACATATATATACATATATATATATGTGTGTGTGTGTGTGTGTGTGTGTGTGTGTGTGTGTGTGTGTGTGTGTGTGTGTGTGTGTGTGTGTGTGTGTGTGTGTGTGTGTGTGTGTGTGTGTGTGTGTGTGTGTGTGTGTGTGTGTGTGTGTGTGTGTGTGTGTGTGTGTGTGTGTGTGTGTGTGTGTGTGTGTGTGTATGTGTGTGTGTGTGTGTGTGTGTGTGTGTGTGTGTGTGTGTGTGTGTGTGTGTGTGTGTGTGTGTGTGTGTGTGTGTGTGTGTGTGTGTGTGTGTGTATCTCTGCCCACAACCAAGAACATTTATAACAACTCAACCCACTATCTGTTGTATAATCTGGACACAAAATCGTATGCTCAGCACCAACACACACCCATAAATAAAATAACATATTCACAGCACATTTTACTAAAATGTTTTCAACTCAGAAGTTATCGCGAGAGTATAGCTATGATTATTGAACAGATGGTATGGGGACTGAAATATCAAAGCACGTTTTGTCTATACTGTAGAGTTCAATGACCATAGCTCACTGCAGTACCACCGGAATATTCTTTGGGAAAAGGTACAGTCTTTGTACCGATTCACGGCGACTCAATTCAGCTCGGTGAGGTTGTTTGTATTAGCAAGGAGTACACATGAAGTTTCGTTCACAGATGAATATCTTATTGGGTAGTGTTTTTTTAACTTTTTCAGTACCCTTAGTACCCCTTGATATCTCAACAACAAAAATTCGTACCCCCATCCAATACAAATACAATGCAAACATATGAAAATGATCAGTGATGCAAACCTTGCTTTGCTTTCTCATGGTAAATGTACAGTACCATTAAACTGGCTACCATGTCTCGCACCCCTATCCAATACAAATACAATGCAAACCTATGAAAAGGATTAGTGATACAAACCTTGCTTTGCTTTCTCATGGTAAACATACAGTGCCATTGCACTGGCTATCAT
>NC_134778.1:65176148-65178648 GCF_046742065.1 Oratosquilla oratoria | reverse complement strand
CTTTGACCAAAAACCAATCCGGGTAAGCTAAATTACTAAGTTGAGATTTTATAATGTTAAATTCTCCTTCAAGAAACTGGGGGCTGCAAATTCTAAGAGCTCGAAGGAATAGTCCTGAAGCGACGCTACTTTTTACTTTGTCTGGGTGACTGCTGAAAAAATGAAGATAACTACCAGAATGGGTTTCTTTTCTATAGACGGTAAAAGCAAGCTTGTCTCCGTCACGAACAATAAGAACATCTAAAAAGGGTAGCTTACCTTGTTCTTCCCATTCAACTTTAAACTTAATGTTGGAGGCTAAGGAATTTAAATTAGCAAAGAAGTTATCGAATGAGCCCCAATTTTCATCCCAATCGAAATATATAGATTCCCCGTTTCCAGTCTTTTCTACTCCAACAGTGGTTTCTACGTTATTGACAAATGTGTGATTACATTTTTCACCTGTAATATATATACATATATATATGTAGGTATATATATATACATATATATATATATATATATACATATATATATATATATATATATATATATATATATATATATATATATATATATAAGATTATTTCAGACAAATGAGAAAGAATGTGGGTGGAGAAGGGCAAACGAAGATGTGTTTAGGAATAGAGTTTATTACCCTAACGTTGCGACCAACTTGGTCTTCTTCAGAGGAAGAAGACCAAGTTGGTCGCAACGTTAGGGCAATAAACTCTATTCCTAACATATATATATATATATATATATATATATATATATATATATATATATATATATATTTATATATATATATATATTAGACTGGCCCAAAAAACTAAAATTTTGACAAACTTTTGTCTCACCTCACCCCCAGATATTATGAGGCTTGTTGAAAAAATAATCCGTGCGAATTTGTAGCAAAATATAACTATTTAATAGTGCCACAACTAACATTTATTTTTACACATATGTTAGCGTAAGAGAAATATAAGAATAGATTAATTCTTATTTCTTTTACTTCTCAGAATAAATATTAGCTGAAAATAAATCAATAGTTGCATTTTGTTGGTCACTGTATAAAATCCATATCTGGAAACTTACATCAGCCCTGGTAACCCTAGTGCACAGCCCTGGCAAATACAACAGTTTCCATCTGGCCTTGGTAATCAGTCTTGTGTGAACCACTGAAGCGTCAGCATTACTGTTTCAGTGTGTGTCAGTTGATGCTCTCAGTCCTTTTGGAATAGCATAATGTCAAGTTCAATTAAAACGAGAAGTAAAACAGAAGTATGGCTTATCGGAGAAGATGAGATTAAGACAACAAAACTACCGTCAAATGGTGATATTTCAAGACGGGTTTTCTTCCTAAGACAGTCCATTAAGAAGAATGTAAAAGAAGCCCGTAACACTGTATATTCAGAGATATATGAAATATGGGATAAATCGGAAATACCAACTAGAGAGAAACAACATGTAACAGCGAAGATGCAGAAGAAATATGAGCAATTCAGAACCCTCAAAAAAAAAAAAGCAAGACGAGATCAAAATCAAATAGCCAAGGAAACTTCATTTCAAGAGTCATTAAATGATTTGTTTGATATAGCTCATTCTAACGCAGTGGAAATGATACACAATGAAGAAGATCGTGCATTTCTAGAGGCTCAAAGAGAGGAAGGTAGACGAGGTTATATTGGCAGTGTTGACAAGAAAACAGCAAAGAAAGAACACAAAAAACGTAAAAGAAGTGAGGAAGAGACACGGCGAATTGAAACAGAACTGCATAGAAAAGAGAATTTGTCAGTTGTTCAGCTTACAGGCAGCTCAAGCGAGTCAAAGAGCACAGATGACAGCAGTGATGAAGTCAAGCCTGATCTGTCTAACCCTCCAAAAACAAAGATAAGTAAAAGGGAGAAAATTACACCACCTGACTTAGTGGCTGCATTAGACAGAACGAAGATGAGTGATCGTGATGCAATGAGAGTAATATCAGCAACAGCCTCAACCCTTGGAAAAGATATTGATGAGATAATCATAAGTAGAAGAGAAAGGAAAAAATCAAGAAAAGAAATAGCTGATAGCATGAAACAATCATTCACTACAGATGCGCCTCTTACAGTCCACTGGGATGGCAAATTAATGCCTGATTTAATTGGCACTGAAAATGTAGACAGATTGCCTGTGTTAGTGTCTGGTGGGGGCAACTCTAAACTTTTGGGAATACCAAAACTAATGTCAGGTACAGGTGATCAAATAGCAGCAGCAGTTGTGGAATGTCTTGAAGATTGGAATATTAAAGATAGCGTTAAGGCCATGTGTTTTGACACTACTGCTAGTAACACTGGTCGTAAGAAAGATGCATGTGTGGCAATAGAAACAAAACTAAACAGAGGTTTTCTTTGTTTTGCTTGCAGGCATCATATTAACGAAATAATAGTGTCTGGTGTATTTCAGAAGTGTTTTGGTGCTTCATCTGGACCAGAAATTCCATTATTCAAAAGTTTCCGAAATTCATGGAAGAGTATCA
>NC_134778.1:65153648-65163648 GCF_046742065.1 Oratosquilla oratoria | reverse complement strand
AAGCGTATAGGGTAAAAGTGGCGGCTCCGGCCGCAGCTACTCAGCGTCTCCTGTCGTAGGCTTCTCGACAGGAACATTACATGGCTCAAGTAAACAAGAACAAGGCCATATTACAACACTATCACTTCCATATATTGTATACTCATTCAGACAAGATAACTATATACAAAATGTTTATATTTCAATTAGATGTTCAGATAATAACCAATTTAGGCTTAATTAGACAAAACAGCAAGGATGTAGATATAAACAACATCGCCGATTTCTGCAGTCAAGGCAAGAATCTCAAAGAAAAACAAAAATTGTGCAAACACTAACGAGAGCGAGAAAGAGAGAGGAGAGAGTAAGGGGAGAGAGACATCCACACACACACACACACACACACACACACACACACACACACACACACACACACACACACACACACACACACACACACACACCACGGGCACACACACATACACATGCACAAACACATACACACAAACAAACATGCGCACACACACATGCACACACAAACATGCTCACACACACATACACATGCACAAACACACACACGCACACAAAAACAAACACATACATACATACATACATACATACGCACATACACAGAAAGAAAGAGAAAGAGAGGGAGACAGACAGGCAGAGACAGACAGAAAAAGAGAGACAAAGACGAAGGCATAGTCAGAGAGAGAGAGAGAGAGAGAGAGAGAGAGAGAGAGAGAGAGAGAGAGAGAGAGAGAGAGAGAGAGAGAGAGAGAGAGAGAGAGAGAGAGAGAGAGAGAGAGAGAGAAAGAGAGAGAGAGGGGGGAGAGAGTAACAAATTCATAAAACAATTCCATCACTAAAATAGAAAAATATACAATAAATAAAGTACCGCTTTATTATTTCTAAAGACGATTACTATTCTCTGACTAGCTGGATAAAACTCGAGTAGTAAAAATCTCGGGGGTCGACAGCCAGCCAGCCAGACAGACGGCCAGGCAGACAGATGTTTTGAAAGAGAACAACACGTGTTTTGTCGAAACCTGTTCCTCCTCCCACCTCGCCCACTTGGAACTTTTCAATTATTGTCGTTACAAGAGCTTCCGACCGTGTTCTGGCCCCCCAAGGTCAACACGGGTCGAGTTGTACAGAGTTCAAACTTCCGTCCGAGTTACCGGACGCCTTATTCCGAGTTACCGGACGCCTTATCCCGAGTTACCGGACGCCTTATTCCGAGTTACCGGACGCCTTATTCCGAGTTACCGGACGCCTTATTCCGATAACTCGGGATAAGGCGTCCGGTAACTCGGGATAACGCGTCCGGTAACTCGGAATGAGACGTCCGATAACTCGGAATAACGCGTCCGGTAACTCGGAATGAGACGTCCGGTAACTCGGAATAACGCGTCCGGTAACTCGGAATGAGACGTCCGATAACTCGGAATAAGGTGTCCGGTAACTCGGAATGAGTCGTCCGGTAACTCGGATGGAAGTCTGAAGTCTGTTCAGCTCGACCGGTGTTGGCCTTGGGGGGCCGGAACACGGTCGGAGGCCCTTGTAACGACCATAATTGAAAAGTTCCAAGTGGCCGAGGTGAGAGGAGGAACAGGTTTCGATAAAACACGTGTTGTTCTCTTTCCAAACATCTGCCTGGCTGCCTGGCTGCCTGGCTGCCTGGCTCGCTGTCGAGCTCCGAGCTTTATCCAGTTACACTTGGGAGAAGGTAGTCAGAGACTAGTAGTCGTCGTTAGAAATAACAGTGACTTACTATATTTATTCCATATTTTTCTATTTTAGTGATGGCATTGTTTTGTGAGTCTAATACTAACTCCCTCTCCCTCTCTCTCTCTCTCTCTCTCTCTCTCTCTCTCTCTCTCTCTCTCTCTCTCTCTCTCTCTCTCTCTTTCTGTGTGTGTGTGTGTGTGTGTGTGTGTGTGTGTGTGTGTGTGTGTGTGTGTGTGTGTGTGTGTGTGTGTGTGTGTGTGTGTGTGTGTGTGTGTGTGTGCCTGTCTGTCTTACTATCTGTCTCTGTCTCTTTTTCCGTCTGTTTCTTCTTTATCTCTCTCCCTCTCTTATTCTATCCGATTTTCTGTGTGTGCGTGTGTGTGTGTGTGTGTGTGTGTGTGTGTGTGTACGTGTGTGTGTGTGTGTGTGTGTGTGTGTGTGTGTGTGTGTGTGTGTGTGTGTGTGTGTGTGTGTGTGTGTGTGTGTGTGTGTGTGTGTGTGTGTTATGACTTTGTGTTTTATCAACCTCAGTTTTCATGTCTTTTCTCTGGCTCGTCTAAACCTTGGCATCTTACATCGACATAAACTCCCACTGGGCAATCTAAAGGTGAGAGAGATCTAAACACTGAAAGGAAACAACACTAAATGAATCTTCCTGTCTACCAAACTACACTCCAACAGAAACAAAGAAAAAAATTCCATTAAACCGATGAAAACTCGCGTACCAAAGAATTGGAACACACGAATTTCTGAGGAGAACGAAAGCTTACACGATGTCTGTCTATTTACTGTATATACCAAAAGGTTTCCTCCTCTTGTAAGGGAGGTAGCCAGTCAGGCGTACATCCATCTTTCATCCATCCCACAGCCATCCAGCACCCATTTGTAACCCCTATTAGCTCCTTGTGGATGAGGGGCCATCCCTGTCTCCCGCCCAGCGCCTGATTCAGGTGCAGTGCAGGCAAACGCGACATGACGTAACTCTGACAAAGGAAATTGCCACTTGAGGACATCAAAAGTCCTCAATGCAGGAACGTGAAACCGAAATAAATGAGGATCAAAGTCTGTGAGACTACTGTTTGTTTGTCTAACTTTACCTATTTATTGATTTATTATTTATCTATCATTATTTTTTCGCATCCGACCTAGTTATGAACCAAAAGGTCTCTACCGGCATGCTCCTCCTTTGTAATCCTTTGTAAAATCCTTTAAACGATAGGGGTTGAGACCCAGTATCTGCCTTTACTCTTTACGCTTCTGAAACATCGGTTTTATCCTCTGGGAAGTGATACAGTGCCTGTAGCTCACTAAGGTAACTTAATCTTGCTTGGTAAGGTTGGTTGGAGTGTGCCATGTACATGTGGAGCGCCAAGCATGTCGGACTAGTTACGAAAGGAATCAAACCAGCGTCATTCACCAGCTCGACAATACTGGTTAATCGCCGAAACTAAAATACAACACTGGTATATCAGACTTTCGATGTCCGCCGTTTCAGAGATAGGTTCGAAACACATGACATCAGATGACGAATTGACAAAAATCCAATTTGTGTAATAAACCCAAACTCCGTACAGATAAAACGAAAGGACTCTTGTAAGTTCTAATCAAGGAAGAGCGAGTGGTCCTGTTCGCTGCTGGGGCTTAATAGCCCCATTATGTGCCTGGTGCACACAGAAACTAAGACTTAATTTGAGCGTAGTATACCGTCAACTTCAAAGACTTGGTTCGCTTCATAGTCTTACCCAGGTACCCATGTAGTGAGCAGGACAAGAATGGAACGTGAGAGTTGATTTCCACCGTAGAAGAGGTGTCATGGATTGATGGTGCGAGAAATCAGGCTTTGGGTCGATACTGAAAAGACGCAGGGTACGGGTTTGATCTAATAGAGGTGTTCAAGTGGATCAAAGGCTTTAACAAGGGTGACGCAAACAAGGTCATCATATCAAAATAAGACAGGAATCGCAGTAATGGATTTAAACTGGACAATTTTAGATTAAAGAAGGAAATAGGCAAGAATTGGTTTACTAATAGGGTGGTCAACGAATGGAACAGACTTAGTAACCACGTAGTGAGCGCTGAAACTATCGGTTGTTTTAAGAAACGGTCAGACAACTTTATGGATGGGGATGACAGGGGGTAATGGACATGGAACTGCCTAGTGTAGGCCTCATGGTCTCTTGCAGCCTCCTTCATTCTTGTGTTCTTGTGCTCTTAAGAATGTGTACAGACAATATACAACCATTCTCAGGCACAAGTCTCAAATGGGGTGAATTTTGATCCAGACAAAGCAATGTCAACCTAGGTCACGATCATTTGTACCCTATGTTCTTCTAGTTTTACACGAATGAAACAAACACAGGCACAATATCGAGCAGAGAAGATGGTCCCAAAATAACGGAGAGGGGGGCCCGAGCCCTGTCAATATTTATAGCAGTGATAAAACGATATTTATAGAATCCAGTTCAACTGGAAAACGACCTGGTGGGGTGGCTCAGTTTTTTTTGTTTTTTTTTCCGCTGCCACCACTACGAACGCTTTTTGATACAGACCAAACGTTGTCATTCAGAGATGATCTGGACTTGATCAGTTGGATAGACATGTACTCAGAGAGTGTAAGTACATGACAGACGTATCATACGAGATAAGTGACGTAAGAGATGAGCCAGGGATCACAGGGCAAAACCGTCAGACACACACACGCGCGCGCGCACACACACGACTCGGTGGCGTAGTTGGTAGAGCACTGAGCTGCCACAATAGTGGTCCGCAGCTCATGGTTCGAATCCTGCCCAGGGACGAAATTATTTCGGTACCGCTGCGCTTCGGATCGTTACTCTGACTCTCGTGGGCGGGGAGTTGAGTGTGTGTGTGTGTGCAAGGTCATAGCATTACCCATAGATCGGACCTACGAGCTCTGAGCTCTCTTCCAGGAGGGAAATAGCTGTCGATCACGAGTCCAACACGTGATCCAAAGACCAAGTGAATACACACACAAACGCACGCAACAAATTAAGATTGTGTTAAATGTTGACTGAAAACTCAAAATATAATACAAAATATCTTAAATAATGAAATAAAACTATAATATCCATGTTGTGCTTCAGGGATACAATTTTACAGATATTTATCGAAAAGAAATATTCGCTTTTGTAAGCCAGTAGGAATGAGAGTCCTCACTCAATGTTCACTGCGAACCCCTTATACATATATATATATATATATATATATATATATATATATATATATATATATATATGTGTGTGTGTGTGTGTGTGTGTGTGTGTGTGTGTGTGTGTTTGTGTGTGTGTGTGTTTGTGTGTGTGTACATATATATATATATATATATATATTTATATATATATATTATATGATGATGATATGGTTTAACGTCACAAACTCCTCCCATATCGGAAGGCTAGGACGGTGCCCCTTTCAGAGGATTTTGTAGCGTGGAATCTAATGAAACATGCCCTTGTTTCAACTTCGCCGGCGGCAGGATTCAAACCGCCATCCCCTCGACCTTCGCCGCAAGTAACGACGCCCTTACCCGCTCAGCCAGCGAGCTTCTGTATATATATTTTCTATTATTGCTTTTTAGCGGTACGCCGCCAGCAGTTCCACTGTGGAATTCAGCTGCAAAAAGGAGTACAGAAGAACAGAATGATGATTGTCTCTGGATCAGTCAACTTCGATGTAGAGAAATTGGGGTTGAGAAAAACATTGTCCTTAATCCCCTCTAGCCCTCTATCTCCCCAAGCCCTCTATCCCCCCTAGCCCTCTATCCCCCCTAACCCTCGCCCCCTTACAGCTGCTCTTTCAGAGTGCAAGAGGCTCTTTCGTTTTGTCAATAACTGTTGTGGCCACGCTCAGTAATTCCTGGAAGCGAAAGTAGTTTGTGTTTTATGCTGAGGGCGCAGAGAACGCTCAATACAAATATACATACATACATATACATATATATATATATATATATATATATATATATTTTTTTTTTTACTTGCTTTTATATATATATATACATGTATATATATGCATATATTTACATATATATATAATATTCATATATACTGTATACATTATATATATATATATATATATATATATATATATATATATATATATTCTTTTATTTATTTACTTGGTTATTTATTTATTCACTTATGTAATTATTCGTTTACTTGTTTCATATATCTATTCACTCATCTTATCTTATTCTATTTTCTTCTATAGGAGGGCGCTCCAAAGCCATGGATTTTTCCAACCTAAGACAAAAGGCCACTTGTGACATTAACACACCACGACGTCAATCACAGGACACCCCCCCCCCATCATTAAAGGACATCTTTCCTTCAGTAATCTATTTCCAAATAGTTCCGAAAAAAAAAAGCCTTTAGTGACGTCACTGCGTGTACCGAAGAAGTCAAACGCTCCGCCTTCATCAGGTGGGAAGGGGAGCGCATTTTCGCACGAAATGTTTAATACTCGGCTTTCCCAGTTCACTGCTATTACGGCCGTTCTTTATGATATGCTGTCTTCGCTCACTCATGGCGGTGGATATTGCTCCCTGAAGAACTCTCCTTCCCATAATAAGTTCTTTTTTTCTTCTTCTTTTGCAACTACATCTCCTTTTTCTTCTTCTTTTTTCTTCTTCTTTTTTATTTTCTTCTTCTTTGTCTTCTTCTTTTTCTTTGTTTTTTCTTCCGTAGCTACTCCTTTTTTCTTCTTTTTTCTTTTCCTTTTCTTCTTCCTCTTCTTTTTTATATTCATTTCTTCTTCTTCTTTTCTTCTTCATCTTTTTTTCATCTTCTAGATCTTTTAGATCTGAGTATCTGAAAGGGCTTATTTTCTATAACAATAAGTTTTCTTCTTCTTCTTCTTCTTCTTCTTCTTCTTCTTCTTCTTCTTCTTCTTCTTCTTCTTCTTCTTCTTCTTCTTCTTCTTCTTCTTCTTCTTAATGAGCTACCCCTAAGTTATATATGAAACTTTTTCCCCCATCAGCAACCTTGACATCAGATTGAAATGCCGACATTCTAGTGCTCGGCATCAAAGACCGTATGACACCTGTACACCGTAAGAAATCTGCCAAAAACCCAATTTAATTTTAAATCATCTTAATGAAGACATTGATGAACTGAGTAACGAAATATTCAAAACTTGTAAAAAAGAAATACTCTGAAAGCACGTTCCAGCAAATCTACTCACATTTAGTTTCAATACAAAGCCAAAAATCATATCAATATACAGGAAGAGGCAATGTCCACAGTAAATATATATATTCTCGTATTACATTGTTAATTAAGCACAACTCTTTTCACTGCAATATGGACAGCTTCCTACAATGGCAAAATGCCTCAGGAGAGGCTATTGGGTTTCTGGCATGATTTCCTTCGTTGCATAAGCCAATATGTTTTAATTCATTATTTAACAATACCTATGCATTTATTCTGTTTGTTTACTATTTAACTATACCTATGCACTTATTTATTTTATTTATCATTATTTATATTATTATAATTTTATTCATTTTTTATTTATCATCATTATAATTTTTCCGCATTCGACCTAGTTATGGACCAAAAGGTCTCCTGTCGGCGTGCTCCGCCTTTGTAATCCTTTGCATAAGGGGAAGAAAGTGTCTGTGGTGCAAAGGTGTTGGAGTTTGTGTGTGTTGTCTGATCAAGGCATCAGGCGAACCCGGCAAGGTGCAAATATACGTAGGTATGTGTGTCTTACGCACCAACACCCATGTCTGTATCCAGGCCGGGATTCGAAACCAAGTCTCTCGCACGCGATGTGAGCGCGTCGCTACTGAGCCAACTGGTACCCCATTCCAACGATCCCACAATATGGAAAAGGATATCTGCACATTACACAATTTCTCTATTTCATTTCTTTTTTTATTCATTTGTTTATTAATTTATTTATATATATGTGAGTTAATTTTGCAATTATTGCACTGATTTTTTTTTATTACATCAAAATGTTCTTGGGTAATGAGCGAATTGTTGACAATTATTTCAGGAAAAAAAATTATGAGAAATTGGGTAAAAAATAGTGGGGGAGGAATTTTTTGAAAAACAGGAAAAAACATTTAATTTATCAAGAGTTTCCCCTTAACCGCTAAATACCCGTAATTCTGGATAATATTGAGACTTCATAAAACTTTGAAACTATTATCCTTCTTAACAACGTTACAAATTTCAGGTGTCGTTCTGAAACGACTGAACTAGATTTAATCATTTTTTTCTAGAAAGTGCTTGGACTCCATTGCTGTGTACGAATCTTCCCCTCAGCTGAATAAAATTCCCTGGCAACAGGTAGATACAGAAGTGAATCCATGAAACTCAGCAAAATAATTAAATTACTTTCATATTATATTTATGATAATCTTTCTTCATAAACAGAAAACCTCTCCCAAACATTTAAAACGAAAATAATATTTTCTAGATCACCTTACTAGTGCTCTAACCTCCAACTTGGACGTCCTTCTGGGACACAAAGCATCAACCTAACACAAACACACGACTTAGATATCATCTAGAAACTTTCCTAGTACACTAAGCTTCACTCGATCAGCATGACACAAAATTACTTCATTAGCACGACAAAAAAACAAATCGTCAGCATGACACGAAATCACTTCATCAGCATAACACGAAATCACTTTATCAGAATGACACAAAATAAATTCATCAGCATGGCACGAAATTGCTTTATCAGCATGACACGAAATCAATTCATCAGCATGACATGAAACCACTTTATCAGTATGACACGAAACCATTTCATCAGCATGACACAAAATCAGTTCATCAGCATGACACGAAATCACTTGGTCAACATAACACCAAATCACTTTATCAGCATGACACAAATCCAATTCATCAGCATAACACAAAATTACTCCATTAGCATGACACGAAATCACTTCATCAGCATGACACGAAATCACCTCATCGGCATGACACGAAAGCACATAATATGCATTACACGTAACCACTTTATCAGCATGACACAAAATCACTTTATCAGCATGACACGAAACCACTTCATCAGCATGACACGAAATCATACGATCAGCATGACACAAAATTACTTCATCAGCATGACACGAAATCACTTCATCAGCATGACACGAAATCACTTCATCAGCATGACACGAAATCACTTCATCAGCATGACACGAAATCACACGATCAGCATGACACGAAATCACTTTATCAGCATGACACGAAATCACTTTATCAGCATGACACGAAACCACTTCATCAGCATGACACGAAATCACTTCATCAGTATAACACAAAATAATCAGCATGACACAAAATCACTTAATCAGCATGACACAAAATCACATCAAGAGCATCACACGAAACCGCATCATCATCATTATTAGCAACAAACGCTTCGTATCTTGGTGTTGTTCCTGTCAACCACGCCCCCGCTAGAGGCAGAGGCTGAGAGCCCCAAATTGCCATTGAGGCTGTGGCAAAAGTTGTTATAAGCTAGAGAAGTTGCCTAATCTCAGAAAGCAGGAGCAGGTCAAGAGAGGTCAGGTCAGGTCAAACTGGGTCACGGCGAGGGGTCTAAATAGAGCCCACATTGAAACAAAACAAAACAAGAAAAATAAATAAAATAAAATACAACCAAATATGAAAAAAACATCTAGAATGAAATAATGGTAAAATTAATTAACAAAAGAAAGTAACATAAACAAAGCAAATTAACATACATTTAACAAAATACAATAAAATACTAATTAGAATTTAATTTAGATAAAAACAATGAAAACAATCAAACTGAAATAAAATAAAACAAGATAGAATACTTGACAATAATATAAAACACATCTAAACCAATATTATACGAAAATAGAAACAAAACAATACAAAAGAAATGAAACGAAAATGATATCCTTAAACTATATTTCCTCAGATCTACATCACTGAATTCTTAACGGCACGCATTATGCAGTAGCTCTATGCTCTCAGGCAACTGTAAAAAAAAAATCCCAGTTCCATCGTTATGGTAAAAAAAAATGGACAATGTACTTATTTGTCCCTTTCTCAAAGGTGGTGAGGACACCTCAGCTGGGCGGTCCCGCCAGGTACCACTGTGCCAAAAAAAGATGTCGACAGGAGACCTTTTGGTCCATAACAAATTCGGATACAAAAATACATATAACAAAATAAATTTAAATCAAATAAAGCGAAACAGAATAAAAAAATAAAAAATGAAAGAATAATCAAGTAAAATAAAATAAATAAAACTAAACAAGATCAAATAAGAA